>NW_024412418.1:32870584-32892905 GCF_014898765.1 Herpailurus yagouaroundi
TTGGGACAGAGAGAGACAGAGCATGAACGGGTGAGGGGCAGAGAGAGGGAGTCGGCATCACCTATTTAACACACAGATCCACCCACCTCCCTCTGGTAACCATCAATTTGTTCTCTACAGTTAAGAGTCTTTTTTGTGGTTTGCCTCTGTCTCTTTTTTCCCCTTTTGCTCATTTGTTTTGTTTCTTAAATTCCATATGAGTGGACTTATATGGTGTTTGTCTTTCTCTGACTTACTTTGCTTAGCATAATACTTTCTAGCTCCATCCATGTCGTTGCAAATGGCAAGATGCCATTCTTTTTTATGGCTGAGTAATATTCCATTGTATGGAATACATCTCTTTATACATTCATCAATCCATGGACAGTTGGGCTGTTTCCATAATTTTGCTACTGTAGATAATGCTACTGTAAACATTGGTGTACATGTATCCAAAAGACTCATTTTAAGGAAAGGAAATGAAGGGTTCCCCTACCAAGTCAAGTTCATTGAATGCAACGTTTCTTATTATTTTGTCTAATAAATTCTTGTTTTCTGAGCTATTATTAGAATTTCTGATTGTCCTTTCATCATGCTTAAGGATTTCTGAAAATTGAAGTCTTGCTTGGATATAGACAAAATTCTCTAATATTTCATGTATTAATTACATGATTTGCTGAGAGCATCTATTTTATACTGTAGAAAACGAGAATACCTAGTAAATGAGAAATAAGAATCTTAGACAAGCTCCTATGAAGGTCTTCACATTGTATTGCAGATAGGTAAGCTTGGCAACAAGCACACATCTAAAGATACTGTGTTGACGTCTAAAGGTGCATTTCCAATATCAATTTAAGTTTATTGCTTATATTGCTTTTTTTAAATTACATTTCTTTCTAATTTTGGATCTTTTGTGGCACTTAGGGCCATAGTGCAGAACACAGATTTTTTAATTCACTTATTTATTTGACAAGATGCTTATAGCACCTCTGTTACTAGGCACTGCTTTGAGTGTTTTATAAACTTAAGTTACATAATTCTCACAATAATCCTATGAAGTTAGTAGTGGTAGTATCCTCATTTTGTAGAATTGGAAGCTGGAAGCAACAAGGATATTCAGTAACTTGCCTATGGTCACACACCTAGTTAGTAGTTACAATCAGGATTTAAACTCAGGTTGTCTGGCTCTAGAGGCTGCACAGATATACTTGCTGCCTCCCCTGACCCTTTTCTTTTTGTCATCTCAAGCCATTTTATTCTATTTCTATGACTTGATTATTTTAATCTCTACAGAAATAAATACACCTTCAGCATTCATTCCATTTGTAATCCTATGAAAAGCAGACAATACAATTGGATCTTGTCTTCTAACCTCCAGAAAAAAGTCAGTTAAAGGAAGGCTACAGATTTTAAAAAGGCATCAAATTCTCCTTTGTCTTCTGATAACAGCGGTGCTGTGTGGAGAACAACCATATACACTATAATCGTGAATTTATTTCAACTTAAGCTATGTTGTTACTGTGAATACCTTCACAGGCAATTCTTGCCATTCCAAATGCTAAGTTCTAGAAATCATTTTGAGGGAATAAAGGCCTCATAGCACTGTAACAACCAATTATGTTTTTTTTTTTTTATTGTTGTCTAACAACCAAAATATATAGGAAAAAGGCCTTAAAACAGTTTTTAAATTTTTTAAGTTTATTCATTTATTTTGAGAAAAGGGAGCATGAGCAGGAAGAGGGGCAGAGAGAGGGAGAGAGAGAGAGAATCCCAAGTGGGCTCCATGCTGTCAGTGCGGAGCCCTACACAGGGCTGATTTCATGAACTATGAAATCATGACCTGAGCTGAAATCAAGAGTTGGACACTTAAGGGTGTCTGGTGGATCAGTCTGTTGAGCATCCAACTTTGGCTCAGGTCATGATCTCACGGCTTGTGAGTTCAAGCCCCGCTTTGGGCTCTGTGTCAACAGCTCAGTCTGGAGCCTGCTTCAGATTCTCTGTCTCTGACTCTCTCTGTCCTTCACTGCTTGCGCTCTGTCTCTGTCTCTTTATGAAAAACAAACAAAAAAGAGTTGGACCCTTAACTGACTGAACCACCCAGGTGCCCCAAAAAAGATTTTTGAAAGAAAAACAAACTTTTTATCTCTGTAGCAATTGTGGTTGAGGGCTACATTGCCTGTATTCTCAGTGGATTCGTTAAAAATGAACCATTTTGTGTAATTATACTGTATAAAAAAAACTGAAGCAGAAAATGCCATGTATCCAGTGTGTGCTTGGTTAATGTTGGTTAATGTTACCAAAGATGTCCTGACAGTACTTAATCTCTTTTCTTGGATTCCTTTTATCTAAAAGGCAAATGCTAGTATTTGAAGTTTGACTGGGGTCCATTCATTACAGTTCTCATGAGCTGCTCTGGAACTGACCAAAGACACTGAATTGAATGGCTGTAAGCATGCAAAACTTGTGTTTAGGGCTCTCAAATGCAGCTTTAAAAAAAGTAATTTAATTTCTTCTTTCTTGTGAACAGATTGAAGACCAACTTCCCATATACCGATCACTGCACAAATCCAGGCTATTTGTTAAGTCCAGTTACAGTACAAAGAAACATATGTGGAGAAAATGCTAGCGTGAAGGTCTCCATTGAAATTGAAGGATTTCAACTACCAGTTACTTTTACATGTGATGGTACGTTTGTAGTTCCCCAGCTATCTTGTTAAGCTTTGATTAGGCGGAAAATGTTTAAAATGTTAGTTTGAATTATTCTTGACCTTGTTATCATTAGATACACTTTAAAAGAATTTTGTGTGTGTGTGTGGTAAAATAGTTAATATTCATTAGTTATCCTTTTCAAAAAATTGGCATACGTTTGCATAGTTTTCTGGTTAAGACTAATGGGAAAACAGTTTACCTTTATTACTTCTATTACTGCATATTTCTCTGAAAAATGCTGAGTAACTTTGGTTAATTGGTGGCTGGTGGCCAAGGTCCCAAAGCATGAGATTGAAAGGCTAATTATAGTCCAGTTCTTTTTTTTTTCTTTCCATTTTATGGCAAGAAGAATACTTGTTTATAAAGAACTGTCAGTGAAATTAAAATTCCAGTTATCTTGTTAAGCTCCTCTAAGGAGAAGATAATTCTCCTTTGGTTCTAACTCTCTCTTCCAGATTTGATGTGGATATCCTTTCTAGAAATGTATCCTAAAGTCTGTAGGAACTTTTCTGTCATAATTTACTGCTTCTCATGATGTATATTGCTTTACTGGAATTCCAATGGTAGAATAAGGTCCTATATTTCTGTAGCACTTTGACTTACAAATGATGCCATTTTTTTCTATAATGGTTATGATTAGGAATATGTCCAATATTTGGATACTTTTCTTTGTAGCTTTGTACTTTTCAAGCCCCTTTGAAAAAATAGAAATCTGAAACAAAAATGTTAGCCAACTATAATAATCATTCTTTTAGTTTCTAAAGGAAGAGTTATTCTTATAAAACATACTTTAAATTTTGGTTTGGGGAATTGTTTAAATCCATATGCTATGAGAATTAATATGAAAATTGAAGGAAAAAAAGGTCAGTAAGCCCCTTGATTGAATAATAAGTATTGATAGCAAATGTTTTAATTTGTATCACATTTTGACTTGATGTCTCAAGATATGATTACACTTTGAGAAAATGTCTGAAATGCCTGTAGTTTGGTTCTTTGTAAATATGCACATTTATAATATACATCTCTGTTAAAAAACTTAACCATATTATAGTAGAGGTGTGTCCAAATAATAAATGTTACTGTACATTTGACTGTTCAGAAATGTAGTCATTATTAGATATTTTATGGCTTTTTCTGCCAAGCTGTTGATTTTCGTGAAGTTTGAATTTAATAACTGTCTTCTAAATTGAACATAAGAGATCTAAGTATAGAAATGGGTTACTTTATTATTTTTTTAATGTTTATTTATTTAGGGAGAGCCGGGGAGGAACAGAGAAGGTGGGGGGAAGAGAGAAACCCAAGCTGAAAGTACAGAGCTTGATGCGGGTCTTGATCTCATAAACTGTGAGATCATGACTAGCTGAAATCAAGAGTCAGACACATAACCAACTGAGCCACCCAGATGCCCAGAAATAGGTTACTTTAAAAGGTTACTTTAATTTTTTAATGTGTTATAATCTTAGTAAATAGCTCTTGTCAAGAACGATAAGTGAAGAATACTTCCTACTTGCTGTATTTTTATTTTACATTAGAAAATTTACCAGCAAATATCAAACATTTAAAATGGTGATTTTTTTTTTCTTATGATTTGGTTTAAATCATTGTTTGCTAGATACTGCTAAATGTCATCCTTTTTGGAGGAGTCTGTAATAGGGAGGTGGCTTTCTTAGTTTTAGATCTGCCCTAATCAAATACAGTAACCCCTAGCCCCATGTGGCTATTGAGCACTTGAAATATGGCTAATATAGAGTGAGATATGCTAGAAGTATAAAATACATGGTGAATTTCAAAGAACCAATTTGAAAAGAAATAAGATGTCTCAGTAATTTTTAAATACTGTTTTTATGTTGAAATGATATTTTGGATTTATTAGGTTAAATAAAACATGTTGGAATTAGCTTCACCTGTTTCTTTTTACTTTTTTCAACGTGGCTAGTAGAAAATTTTAAATTTCATATGTGATCTACATTATATTTCTATTGTATAGTGCTCTCTTAGATGATAAATACATTCTGAATAAGTGTATAGAGTTAAACGAGCAAAATGAAAATGATGCCTCTTTTACAGTGAGTTCTACTGTAGAAATCATTATAATGCAAGCCCTTTGCTGGGTACATGATGACTTGAATCAAGTAGATATTGGCAGCTACGTTCTGAAAGTTTGTGGTCAAGAGGAAGTGCTACAAAAGTAAGTTTACTTACTTAACTACTGAACAACATCTTTGGAAATTTCATTTTTAAGGGGTTTAAATTAGAAAAATTTCAAGTTAAATTTGTAGTCCAAAAATATGGTGGGTCCTACTGAATTGATTGGATTCATGAACTTAAATTGAGATATACTTTGTTTTAAGATGTGTATGTATCTAAGACTGTGGAGGGATTTCAGAGACAATTAAGACATGGTATTGCCCTTAAACTTACAATCTTAAATGGGAAAAAAAGGTAATTCATTGATAAGTGAATTTAATAGTTTTTTTTACTTTCTGCTAAGAGTCAATAGTCACGTATTTTTTCCTTCTGTAGCATGGGCCATTACTTTTCACACAGTGGTCAGCTGTGACTTCCTTTTAGTTGCCTTGAAATAGTCATTGTATGAATCTTTTTCTGAACCAGGTAATTTAGCATATACAGTTTAGTTATTTTACAGATTTAATTACTTTCAGCTACTAAAAATGCCCTGTTCCTATTTCTCTTATTTTCTTTTTTACCTTCATCTTTCTTCTTTATTGTGACTCTGTCCATGTAGAATTATTCTTTTATTTAAATGCTCACACTTGGTTAAAAAACTATCTCTACATTTTACCATTCTCTTCAATTTCTGATGCAGATACAAGTTATATTTTACTCTCACCTCTGTAATTTCTAGTTTGAGAATAACATTGATGAATAATTAATCTATTTTAATAGTAATCATTGCCTTGGAAGTCATGAACATATTCAGAACTGCCGGAAATGGGACACAGAGATTAAACTACAACTTTTGACCTTCAGTGCAATGTGCCAAAATCTGGCCCGAACAGTAAGTATGTACCTTATAACTGAATTGCATTTGGTTGACTCTGAGTAATTCTGCTAATTAGCCAATTTGCAATTTGTACATTCTCCAAGATTTCTGGGTTGGACTGGTGAATGGATTGGAATGATGAACTAATTTTATCCACAACAAGGGTTTTCAACAAATGGGGGTAGCTTTTCAATCATGGAGTCTTAGGTAGCCTACTACTCCAAGCTGGAGGCATATTTGAAAATCAAAGTGGAGGAAATAAAAGTTGACTTGTAATTATTTTACACAAGAATGAAAACATTAGGGTCAAATGGAAATGAGGAAGGAGGAAAGATTTTGAATACTAACTGTGGTTTGAAGGAAGAAAAATACATTATTTTTCACCAAATGAAAACTGCTTCTTTTTTTAAAATGCAGTACTTTCTTTTGAAGTTAAAGCAAAAACATTTGATGAATTTTAATCTTTAAAGAGAATTAGTCTTCATTTGGTAGAACTTTGGATAGAAAAATAGCAGTCATTTCTACTTTTTGTTTATTTTCTTAGGTTTTTCTCCTGTGTTTGATGTTTTTCAACCAAGTGAAATAAATTGTTTCACAAAATTCAGTACATTTTAGCAATCATTAGTAACTTCTCTTTTCAGTTTCCTAAGGAATAATGTTCTTGAGAATATTTGCATAGTAAAGACTTATGGTAGAAGAGACCAGTACCTTATTTATTGGGGGTAAGTTGGGGGGAAATTTGATTATCATTAGAAAAAATAATGCAGAAATTCAGATGATCTCTTCCCCATCTGATTCTACCCCACCTTCATTTGGCTGTCATATATCTTTAAAAGTGTTTTGTTTTGTTTTAAACCTCTCTATTCTTTCTGTGTAGAACAGAAGTAGTTTTTACTTTGGGAGCTGCCTATAGATAAAAACTAGACATTTATGTTTTTTTATTTATAAAACAAATTTTTCAGAATATTGATGTACTTGTTTCCCTGATTGGTTATAAATAGTATTTAATTCTGAAAATATTTTAACCTGTTCTGAAAAATCACTGCAGTTTCAAGAATTTGTCATACACTTAACCATGTTTAATTTGGTAATAGAAAGCCCAAAGAGGAGCACCTGGGTGGCTCAGTAGGTTAAGTGTCTGCCTTCAGGTCAGGTCATGATCTCACGGTTTGTTAGTTTGAGCTCCACATTGGACTGTCTGCTGTCCACACAGAGCTCCCTTCATTCAGATCCTCTGACCCCCAATCTCTCTCTGTCCCTTTTCTGCTTGTACACTCTCTCTTTCTCTCTCAAAAACAAATGAATAAAAACTAAAAAGAAACCAAAAAACCAAAAAACAAACCCAAAGAACGGATTTTATTTTTTTGGTAAACATATGTGTATATGTGTTTTTTTAGGCAGAAGATGATAAAACACCGGTGGATTTAAACAAACATCTGCATCAAATAGAAAAACCTTATAAGGAGATCATGACAAGGTGTGGCATCTAAAGCATTAATTCCAGGTTTTCAAACTTTGCTTTTGGATGTGAATACCATTATTTTGGTGAATAAAACAATCATTTCTGTATATAGAATCCTTCAGCCACAGTAACTGTTCTTTATTTCAGATACCCTGTTGACGAACTTTTAGATTCTTACCACCACCAAGTGGACCTGGCTCTGCAAACTGAAGTAAGTCTTAATACACCTTTTGGCATGATGACTTAAGGATTCTTGTCTCTGTTCTATCTTAAATATTAGTGTGGTATTGTATGAAATATTTTAGAAGGACGATTTAAACAATATTCTTGATGTTGATGTTTGATGACTTGTTTTCTGACCCAACTTGTTAACAGAAATTTTCAATATTGCTTGAGTCAGCACTTCACCTCACTTCAGCTTTATTACTAAGAGGAACCTTCAGTTCAATTTAAAAAAGAAGTGAATGTTTACTATATTCTAGATGCTGGAGTTACGAAAATGGATGACCTAGTCCCCACCTACCAGGAACTTAAAACTAGTGATGGATTTAAACAAAATTTCAGTGTAGCATAGAGGTATGCATTGGATTCTTTGGGAGATCAGAGAAGGGCACTTCTTCCAACTTGAGACTTCCAAGGAAAGCCTCTAAGAAGGGAGGTTGCCTGGTTCAAGTCAACAGTATGGGTTAGCTAGAAGAAGATGGTTGGGAAGGACATGTGAATAAAAGCACATAGGTGTGATACATATGTGGAAGTAGAAGCACTTCTGTAACAGGGTAGAGTATGAAGTGAAGGTTGGGAGATGATGTTGGAGATACCTGGACATAAGTTACCACCTTATTCATGTTAAGGAGTTTTACTCTATCCTCTAGCTTAGAGGTCCATATCCAGTCTACTTTCTGTTGTAAATAAAAAATTTTTGGAACACAGCCACACCCATTTGTTTATATATTTTCTATAACTGCATTTGTGTTCTAATACTAGAGGTGAGTAATTGAGACACATACTATATATCCTGCAAAGCCTAAACTATTTATTAATTGCTCTTTTACAGAAAAGGTTTACTGACCCCTACTCTAGCCCTTTTTAGCTGAGGGTAAGGGGTGGGATGGGTTGAGTGACTTGTTTCTGAGTCCTGAGCTGAAATTACTCTGGCCGTACTGTGGAAACTAGATTTACTTCTGGCGGGATTGGTTTTAGGGAGATTATTTAGGAAAGTTTTTTATAGTAGTCCAAGTGAAAGATAATTAGTGTGATAAAGGCAAAAGGAGGGAACTGATTAACAATACTTAGGAGATAAAATTGGTAAGATTTTGGTAGGTAATGAGATGTAAGAAAAGAAATAGTGTAGGATGACTCAGATTTCCAGCTACTATTATATTCTTATCAGCATATAAACATATTTATTCAGTAAATATTTGCAGAATATCTCCTCATCATGAGGCACTGTTGTAGGTGCTAAGGCTATGGTAGTGAACAAAAGAAACTGTAATCCCAAGTCTTAGTTTACACTCTAGTTGCATGAGATGACAATTAAACTAACAAAATATATGCTACATCAGGTGGTAAGCACTATAGAGAAAAATAAATGAGGGTAATGTTGCAATTTCAACATTTGTATTCAGAAGAGACCTCATTAGGAAGGTAAATTTGAGTAAAGAACTGGAGGAGAGGAGGAAGCTATCTGGTTGTCTAGGGGAGGAGGAGTGTGCCTGATATATCTGTCTTTCTAGCTGGAATAGAGTGAGGGAGGGGGACAAGAATGGAAACACATAAATTAGGAAGATATTTTGCTAGCCATAGATAGTGGGAAGGGGGAGGAAGGGGTGGGAGAGGAAGAAACTGTGAGAGGAGCAGATTTGGATGGAAGATGTAGAACTTAATTTTGGACTTTGTGATGACTGTTAGTCACCTTAATAGCAATGTTGAGTAGGCAGTTGGATATAAATCTGGATTTTAATGGAAGAGGCCCAGCCTGGAGGTAGTAAACATGGGAATCATAAGAATATAATTGGTATTTTGAAACCATAAGGAGATCCCCAAGAAAATTACTGCAGGTACAGAAAATAAGAGTTTAAGGACAGCCCTGGGCATATCTTCCATCTTAAAACAAAAAGTCCACATCCCCCTGTAGCAACCACTCCACTTCTCTTTTCTTCTTGCAGCAAAACTCCTTAAAGTTAATCTATTTTTACTGCTTCCACTTCCTCTCTTTCCATTCTTTTATGAACCCACTCCAATCAGGCTTTCATTCTCAGCACTTCCCTGAAACTGCACCTAAGATCAGGACTTCATGATCATGGTTTCAGTAATAAGTTCTTGGTCTTTATTTTTCTCAGTGTTTCTATAGTGTTTAATAGAGGTGGCTGTTTCTTCCTCTTGAATACTCTCATGACCTCTTGGTGTATCATGTTTGTGGTTCTCTGACTTCCAGTGTCTTGCTCTGTTCTCTCACTTGTGGCTTTCTGCTTATGGTGTCTTTATTTTTCTGTCCTCTAAACATAAGAATACCATAGGGCTCAGTTCTAGGATCTCTTCTTTTCCCTTGTGGTCACATTCCAGGTGGTCTCGCTTAATCTCATGTCTTTAAATACCCTACATATACTGATGGCTGAAATTTATACATTCAGGCTAACCTCTTCCCTGAACTCCAGATTCAAATATATTTTACCTGACATTTTTATATGAATGTCTAATTCATTAACATCTCAAATTTAAGATACATGAAACTGAATTTTTTATATTACCCTTCATATCTATTTATGAGTCTTCCTCTTTTTGGTAAATAACAACTCTATGCTTCTCTTTGCTAAGGGGCAAACCTTGAAGTCGTATTTGATTTCTCAAGAAAAAGATCTTTTATATCCCACAATCTATCTAATTCTTGTCAGCTCTATTTTAAAAATACATTCAGAATGTGACCACTCTTTATCACTACCAAAGCTACAGTTCTAGTCAATTACAATAGTTACGACACAGTTGACCCTTGAACAACATGGGGGTTAGGGGCTTTGACCTCCTGTGCAGTCGAAAATCTGTATATAACATCTGTCTATCTTTAAGTAAGCTCTAGGCCCAACATTGGGCTTGAACCCACAATCTTGAGATCAAGAGTCATATCTTCTGCCGACTGAGCTAGCCAGGTACCCACTGTTTATATAACTTCTGGCTCCCCCAAAATTTAACTGCTGATAGCCTACCCTTGGCTGGAAGCCTTGCTGATAACATACATAGTTTATTAATACATATTTTGTATGTTGTTTTTATTGTATGTATACTTTTATTGTATGTATACTTTATTCTTGTACTAAAGTGAGCTAGCGAAAAAGAAATGTTAAAGAGCGCCTGGGTGGCTTAGTCAGTAGGGCATCCCGACTTCGGCCCATGCCATGATCTCACGGTTCGGGAGTTCAAGCCCGCATTGGGCTCTGTGCTGACAGCTCAGAGCCTGGAGCCTGCTTTGGATTCTCTGTCTCCCTCTTTCTCTGCCCTTCCTTTGCTCATGCTCTGTCTCTCTCAAAAATAAATATTAAAAAAAAATTTTTTTTTAATAAAAGTTAAAATCATAAGGAGGAGAAAATACATTTATAGCACTTGTGCTATGAAAAATTCACGTATAAATGGACCCAAGCAGTTCAATCCTGTGTTGTTCTCAGGTCAACTGTAGTTCCTTACAGCTCTCTCAGCTTCTACCCTTGTCCTTCTACAGTCTTCCTTCCACAGGGAATCAAAATGATATTTTAAAAATAAGTCACTAAGTACAATATGGCATCCTGGATTGTATCCTGGAAGAGGAAATGAATATTAATGGAAAAACTGGTTCAGTCTGACTAAAGTACAGTTCAGTTAATAGTAATGTACCAGTGTTAATGTCTTAGTTTTGTCAAATATAACATGGTTACGTTACTTAACCCAGTTTCCTTTAATGTTCTTAAAGGAACTTTCTAACTATCTTAGAGGAACTATCTGTACTGTTTTTGCAACTTTTCTGTAAATGTAAAATTATTACAAAACAAAAAGGTTTTTTAAGAAAAATAATAAGCACAGATAGCATATGTAAAAGAGAAAAAGACAAAAGATGGCTCTTTGAAAAGATTAATAAAATTTATAAACTCTTAAAAGATGCTAAATTATGTTATCCCCTTTTTCAAAATCCTCTTTACCAAATCAGTAAAATTCAGATCCCTAATTGTGTCTTCAGGGCCCTATGTATTCTGACCCCACCACCTCTCTGATCTGGCTTCCTAACACTTTCCTTCTTTGTTCTGGTGGATCTATAGGTATGCTCCCCAGCTGGGATCCTTGTGCTTTTTGTTCTCTTTACTTTTAATGCTCTTCCCCCAGATATTTGCATGGCTTAACCTTCAATTCGTTAAGGTCTGTATTCTAATAAATGTCTTATCGCAGATGTCTTTAGGACCATCTTATGCAAAATAATGATTAAAAAAAATAGTGACTGTCATATATTCCCCATAATTTTTTTACAGTTTTATTGTATAATTTATATACCATAAAGTGTACCCATTGAATATATATAATTCAAGGATTCCTTTTAATAAATGCATAGAGTTGTATAATTATCTCCACAATCCTGTTCTTTGGACCATTTTCGTCACTCCCAAAGGTTTCCATGTACTACTTTTCAGTCATTCCTCATTCCCAGCCCAACCCCCGAATAACACCTGATCTAGTACCTGTCTCGGTAGATTTCCCCTTAATGGAGATTTCATGTAAATGGAATCATACCCTATGTAATACCTGATTTTTTTTTTTCCACATACCATACCGTTTTTAAGCTCTGTCCATGTTGTAGTATATAAGTTGTAATTCGAATCCATAGTTCCTTTTTTTATTGCTGAATACTTACATTGTATGGATATATCATATTTTGTTTATCTGGTCACCAAATAATGGACATTTTGGACAGTTTGCAGTTTTTAGTTGTTATGAATAATGCTGCTGTAACCCCCCCCCCCCCCATATAAGTCTTTGTGTGGATATATGTTTTAATTTAGGTTTTAGGAAAAATCAGGAAGTTGCAGAAGTTTTGATTTCTCCTGGCTTTAATTTTCTAGAGATAAGGTGTTAATTTATTTTACTAAAATGAAGTTATAGGAGCAGTAAAGAAAAATGAGAAAGAGAACTGACCAAGAACAAGTAAAAGGAATGTTAAGTGGTGTGCAGTTTCCTGCTGAAATTGGGGATGTTGAATTTTCTTTGAAAATGCTCAGCTGCCTGGTAGAAGAAGCAGAGAAGAGAAGGCTCTGACCTCAAAGAATGAGTTTAGTTGAAATGAATGTGTGGGGACTGGAGGCAAAGGAGATTGTGATCAGACTATAATATTGTGGTTAAGATTCTCATAGGGTACAGTTTTGGGGTTGATGATGCTGTGAATTTTCCACGTGGACATTTATGTAACTGAGGCTTATTATAGGATATAGAGTAGAAAGTCAGGTGAATAGAGCAAAAATATGGCATGTAGTGGAGGAAATGACCACATGTCCAATTACAAGGCAGATCAGGCCATCAGGGGTCAAGTCAGGGGACAGAAAATACAGTAGTAATTTGAACAGGAAAATTTAAAGAATTGTTAATTAGTAAAAGGTGGTTAATTACTACAAAGGGCAAAAGAGGATTCTAAGGCAGGATTTGGCATTTTATGGCTTGCATACAAAATCTGGCCTATTTCCAATTTTTGTAAATGAAGTTTTATTGGAACACAGCCATACTCATTTATGTATTTACCTGTATCTCTTTTCATGCCATAATAGCAGAGTTGAATTGTGACAGAGACTGTGTGGCCCACAAAGCCTAAAACATTTTATTCTCTGGCCTTTTTAAAAAGCTTGCCAACCATGCTATAAGGGGTCCAGAAATAGGATATAAAAACGCAGCTATCACCTACCTCTAGGTTGAGGAACAATGGATAGTGAAGGAATTGTAGGACTTAATGTAGAACACCCCCCCCTCCCCCCGCCCAGGCTGAATTCCAGCCTCTTCTAAAAGGGTTTGGCTATCACAGGAGCACAGAGGATGCCTATAGCAAAGAGACTTGCTACAGTTGTCAGATTGGGAGACCATGGCCTGAGGGTATAGCTGGAACTGGTCTTTGAGGACCACTGGGATCCTGTGCTGAAGTTTAAAAAAAAAAAAAAAAAAAAAAAGAAGAGGAGGCCTGGAACCCTGATGAGAAGTGTCTTCATGCTGCTATTGCCTGAGTGTCCCTTAGGTGCCCTCTGTTGACCAAACCTAACATTTTGTCGGCTGGCAAAGGAAAAATATAGGTCTAGTTCCAGTATCACAAAGTAGAGCAAAGAAGGGGATTGATTTGGAACTAACTGACAATAAATTGGTAATTGGCACATAAAAAATGATGGAGAATAGTATAGGAGAATGACCTGAGCCTCAACACTGGAAAGGTTTTTGCATGAAGGTGTAGGAGTAAAAGTAAGCAGAAATATAAGTAAGCAAAAATGGGGAGCTAGAAAACAGATTGTTGGGCCCTGAGGACTGCAGGGTAATTGGATGTTTGAGCAAATGAGGTGGTTTCATTGAAGCATAAAGGTACAGGGAACATTCAGTTTCTGGTTGCCAAGCCTCAAAGGTGGAAAAATTTAAATTGTTAAGGGATGGTACAGTACTAAATTTCAGCCCATTTTAACAGTACTTGGCATGTAAGTTTGGCATACATGTTTGATGAATTCTTTATGTAAGAGTGTTTCTTAATGAGATAAGAAACATTATTTTAAAATGATGGAGGAATGGAGAGAGATTTTTAAATCATTCTCATCAGGTAAATGATTTTATAATATATTTGTACATGTATACTTTTGAATTGTGGTGAAATCAAGTATGATTAAATACTACAGAGGGATTGTCCTCAAGAAAGTTTTTTCATCCAATAAAACTTAAAAAGTAATGGTTGTATAGATACAAATGCTGCTTAAAAGTTGACTCATGTCTACTAACTGCTGCCTAATGTTATTAATATGCAGCCAACCTCTGAAGAACTTGGTTTTTGATACCAAATTTTTTGGCAGGAGGGAGAGAAGGATTGGTGTTTTTAATGTGGAACTTACTCCCAAGTAAGAATAAAAAATAACTCCAGTTTTTTTTAATGACTTAGTAATTTGTTAATGATTTATTAGTTATTCTAAGTATGGAATTAATGGCATTTGCATCTGAATAATTGTGTCAGGCAAAATGAAAATCAGACCCAAGTTTTCTTATTCAAAATAAAATAGGTCAGTGAAAAGGTATTTTGTTTATTTTTCATCACAAAAGAGTAAAGGATATCTGTTTATTAAGCACATCTAAAATGTCTGGTTTCTGACTTCATCTCTGAAACTGATCCTTTAAATTCCACATACTTATGTTTATTTTACTTTTTATTTTTAAAGAACCAGCACCGAGCAGTAGATCAAGTAATTAAAGCTGTAAGAAAAATCTGTAGTGCTTTAGATGGTGTAGAGACTCTTGCCATTACAGAATCAGTAAAGAAGCTAAAGAGAGCAGTCAATCTTCCAAGGAGTAAAAGTGCTGATGTGAGTATTTTTTTAGTATATTAGCATTTTGTTACATGTAAGTATGTACTTAAGTGAGTATCACTTAAACTGGGAGATTTTTGCTTCTGTTAGACAAAATGTTATTGTTTCAACCTTGGCTTTTACTTTTGAGTAGATTTGGTCACTTAGTAAAGTTGGGAATTCCTAAGAGGAGATCCACTCCCTCAGAAGAGCTTTGTCAGCATTGATATTGAATACATAGATGCCAAACTGTGAAACTTTTATGTGTAGAGGAGGAACTGTGGCATAAATGAGTTGGTTGGAAGTTTCAAGATAGATACTAAGCTCCAGAACCTGGGTGGTAATGGTTAGTATTTGTCCTCCTGGATGGAGATGTCCATGATTGTCCATGGGGTAAGGTCTGCATTGGGCCATACCTCTTTCCTGTTGAAAATTCCCAGAAGCCTCACTAAGAGTGACTTATTGCCTCAGAAGCAACCAGGTTAGGAGCCCTTTCTCGATAGCATACTGTGAAAGCTCTTCCTATGGTATTTTCATGAGGATTTAATTAACTCTGTTCATAGGGTTGTTCATAGCTCTGATGGGAGGATTAGAGAAGGTGGATCACAAAACACAATAAGTTAAAAAAATTTTTTTCTTTAATGTTTATTTTTGACAGAGAGAGACAGAGCATGAGCGGGGGAGGGGCAGAGAGAGAGGAGGAGACACAGAATCCGAAGCAGGCTCCAGGCTCTAAGCTGTCAGCACAGAGCCTGACGCGGGGCTTGAACTCACAGACCACGAGATCGTGACCTGAGCCAGGGTCGGACGCTCAACTGACTTAGCCACCCAGGCGCCCCAAGACACAATAAATTTAAAGGAAGGAAACGTTATATTGATGATATGCCCCTCAACTGGTATCTAAGAGATACTCTAGGCTCACAGAGAGCTTATATATATGATATGTAGAAATTTGGGTTTCTTTTACCCTTCTTTCTTATTATGTGCTTGTTTAAAAAAAAAAAATATATATATATATGAAATAACTTGGAAATGATCCACTATACCATGGTCCTAATGTTATCTGAGGTTTCTATTCATCATAGTCATTTGCTGGATAAGGGAGTGGGGAGTAGGAGGAGAGCTCAATTTAAATAATTATAAGAGCTTTTTTGAGACCATAAATGGTAATAAATAGAGTTGTAGTTTCTTTAGGGATATTCTTATCATACTAATAGTAAAGCAACTAATAGAATATAAAGTATCATTAATGTATTTATTGCTTTGGGTTTCAAATCTTAATTACTAACCTGGTTTAATGGGGCAGATTTTGTTGAGTTTCTATATTTTGCACTAATTTTCAGTTATTCTGATTTTCTTGATAGTAATCATTTATTTGGGGTTTCACTTTCTTTTTACATTTTTGTTTTGTTTTATTCTGCAGAACCTTTTGGGAGGTTTCCTGATCAAGCATTTAATTAAATGTATTGAAATTAAAGGTAAACATTCTATATTATATCATGGGCAATTTTCCAACTAATTTGTATGTATGTATGCAGGTGACTTCACTGTCTGGAGAAGGAGACCCTAGTAAGAGTTCATCTAGGGGTATGTCTTTAAGTTCTTTAAATTTTAGCAATAATTTTTGCTTCTTTGGGGAATTATATTAACAATTTCTTTAAATCTAGGATCACTGAATCCTGAAAATCCTGTTCAAGTAAGCATGGACCAGTTAACTGCAGCAATTTATGATCTTCTCAGACTCCATGCAAATTCTGGTAGGAGTCCTGCAGACTGTGCCCAAAGTAATAGGAACGTTAAGGAAGCATGGACAACAACAGAACAGCTCCAGTTTACAATTTTTGCTGCTCATGGGATTTCAAGTAATTGGGTATCAAAGTAAGTAACTGTTTAAAACAAAATATATACAGCTTAACCCAGAAACTGTTCTAATCTGGTAAAATGTCAGCATCCCCTGTTCTCTTGATACTTAAATTGACGATACAAGAATTACCACATACCTTTGTGGTTTTCATAAAAATTACAGAGAAGGGGTGCCTGGGTGGCTCAGTTGGTTAAGCATCGGACTCTTGATTTTAGCTCAGGTCATGATCTCAAGATTCGTGGGATCAAGCCCTGCATAGGGCTGTGCACTGACAGGGTGCAGCCTGCTTGGGATTCTCTTTCTCTCTCTGCCCCTCCCTACTCACTCTCTCTTACACTCTTTCTCTCTCTCAAAATAAACAAACATTAAAAAAAAAATTACAGAGCTATTTGAAACTGTTCCTGTAAAAAATATCCCTCCAACTACATGCAAAGAAGGCAGGAAAATAGATGTTTAAACTTACAAATGTAAATGCTAATTAACAAATGAGTCCATTTATGACTGCTGTTTTTCAGCCTTTCCTTTAGAATCAGGGTTATTTGAAATAGTGATGAGACTAGGCTTTAGTGTACTTTTTTCTCTTTAGTAGTTTACTGTTTACTGATTGCTAGGCTTTGGAGTCTACAAGGGCATATTTATTCTATTGAAATTGTTTAAAACATTTGTTGATTTATTTTGAGAGAGAGAGAGAGAGAGAGAGCATGCGCACTTGCATAAGCAGCGGAGGGGCAGAGAGAGAGAGAGAGAGAGAGAGAGAGAGAGAGAGAGAGAGAGAATGAATCCCAAACAGGCTCCACACTGTCAGCACAAAGCCCAATGTGGGGCTTGATCTCACAAACCATGAGATCATGACCTGAGCCGAGATCAAGAGTTTGACATTTAACCGACTAACCGACTGACCACCCAGGCGCCCCTGAATTCAAATTTTAAATGAAAGTTTCATAGTAACAATGCTATAAAGTAAGGTAAAGCCTAGTGAAGAGATACCAAACATAAATTCTGCTTAAATTGAGTTTTAGATTAACAAAATATATAACTACTTGAAAACAATCTATTAACTCATTCAATAAATATTTACTGAGCACCATCTTGGGCAGTGTTCTTCGTACTAGGGATTCAGCAGTAAACAAGGCAACAAAATATCTCTGCCTTCTAGGAACTTGTCTTTAAATGGGTACTACTGCTATGTGAAGGTATTTTGTTCTTTAAAATGTTACAGGGATAATACCTTCCACATCCTCCATACAGACTCATATACACACAAATAAATTT
The DNA here is from genome assembly GCF_014898765.1 of Herpailurus yagouaroundi. Lineage (NCBI taxonomy): Eukaryota > Metazoa > Chordata > Mammalia > Carnivora > Felidae > Herpailurus > Herpailurus yagouaroundi. The sequence goes on from NW_024412418.1 coordinate 32,888,401, forward strand.
TGGGATACTAATGAGAAGGACAAATACTCAATAGAAGACAATACAGAAAACTGCAGTGATAAGATGGAAAGAAAGTAAAATGCTGAAGAAAAGAGAGACAGCTAGGGGTCTTTTGTGAACCAATGAGATCTAGAATTTGAAATATATATATATTTTTTTTTTAATTTTTTTTTCAACGTTTATTTATTTTTGGGACAGAGAGAGACAGAGCATGAACGGGGGAGGGGCAGAGAGAGAGGGAGACACAGAATCGGAAACAGGCTCCAGGCTCCGAGCCATCAGCCCAGAGCCCGACGTGGGGCTCGAACTCCCAGACCGCGAGATCGTGACCTGGCTGAAGTCGGACGCTCAACCGACTGCGCCACCCAGGCGCCCCTAGAATTTGAAATATATTTTAAATGATTAACAGATTGCATATATGAACAAAGTGGTTAATGTGTAAGCCTAGCAGTAAGTTAAAATCTAGTAGAACCTAAGGCTCCTATTCTGCAAGATTGCCTGACTGTATCTAACCAGCTCTGTATTTGTGGCAATTAGGGGCTAAATCCTTACTGTCTTATGAGAATACAATAGCATGTATTCCATGGATGGAAGCTTCCTAATAGATTGGAAAGACTGGCTCAGTGCAAGTCAGGCCCAAGCCCCATTAATATGCTTAACTAACTAAATTTCAGTGGCTTAGCAAAGGAAAATATCACCTAGGGAAGATAATGTTTATATTTTTTCTTCTAAGAATATACCTAGAAATGAATAATTATCCATTTCTAAAGCTTGTAACTGAGCACAAAATGGTGCTAAGTTCTGTAGCATGACCCCCTAAGACTAGCACCTGGAGGTATATGTTGCCTTCCGTATTCCCTTTTCTTTTTTTTTTTTTTAATTTTTTTTTCAACGTTTTTATTTATTTTTGGGACAGAGAGAGACAGAGCATGAATGGGGGAGGGGCAGAGAGAGAGGGAGACACAGAATCGGAAACAGGCTCCAGGCTCTGAGCCATCAGCCCAGAGCCTGACGCGGGGCTCGAACTCACGGACCGTGAGATCGTGACCTGGCTGAAGTCGGACGCTTAACCGACTGCGCCACCCAGGCGCCCCCGTATTCCCTTTTCTATACTACTTCCCTGTTTTTGTAGAATTTGCAATAGTTAAATTTCATATGTTTTCCAAAAATTCAAATGACTGGTGAACAAATAATTTCATATAATAGCCATTCTTAGAGAAGAATGGCTAATGTTATGCATTTGGATTATAAAATAACAATCAAATTAAAATGTTTCTTTTCTTAGTTATGAAAAATACTACTTGATATGTTCCCTATCTCACAACGGAAAGGATCTTTTTAAACCTATTCAATCAAAGAAGGTTGGCACGTATAAGAATTTCTTCTATCTTATTAAATGGGATGAACTGTAAGTGAAATTTTTGGCTTTTTATTCTTTCAGTATGCTGTCTTTACTTTTTTCCATGTATGCATCCTAGGCTTCATTTTTATTACAATTTCCATTAAAATCCATTAAATTCTTACATCTTAAGGTCTCTTCTAGGTATTATTCTATAGAAAAGCCAAATTCTCATTTAAAAATCTGAAATATTATTAAAAAAAACTACATATTGTTAAATTGCAGAAACATGCCATTAATTCTTCTTAGACTTTTGTTAAGTTAAAACTATAAATTTATGTGTAATTTTAGAAAGATGGTTTGTATAACATTGCTTAGTTTGGTATTCTATAATACTGTATATATGAAACCTAGTTCTTGGTTAACAGCTTAAAAAATTAAATCCATATACAATATATTTTGCACTGTTAATATTTTTAAAACAGGAATCATTAGGCAGATAGATAATAGCAAAGCTTTTACTTTTCATTCTGCATTTATGAAGCGGTTTCCTATTTTTCTTTTTTTTGTAATTTTTTAAATTACAAAAATAATGCATCTCTGAAAACAACCAAATACAAAATTACATATGGGTAAAAGTGTCTTTTTTTTCCCAACACTTATCATCTTATGGCTACTCGGTGACCACTTTCAGTGAGACTTTCAGTGACCACTGAAAGTGAGACTTTCAGACTTAACAACAACAAAAAAGGTAAACATATATGTCAGCTTGTGTGTATATGGGCACACATATAACAAATCTGAAATACTCATAAACATTCATCTAGTTTCCCCTAAAGGAAATAAAAATGACAATTTTTTTTTTCCTAAAATTGACACTAGCCAAGACTTGAGTAGAGGCACTAAGAAATTTTTGAGAGATGTTACATACTTGAAATTTTAATGAAATTTGTTTAAGATTTTGTATAATGCATATTGGCCAAGCTTGCTGCTTAAGTAAAGGTTACTCAGTAGTAAAGATTATTTGATAAGTCAAATAAAATATCTAAACTTGTCAGTCTCATTAATGGACTAAATTTCATATTTGATCTAATTTGTTTTTTCTATTAATACATTTTCCCCCCTTAGAATCATTTTTCCCATCCAGATATCACAATTGCCATTAGAATCACTTCTTCACCTTACTCTTTTTGGAATTTTAAATCAGAGCAGTGGAAGTTCCCCTGATTCTAATAAGCAGAGAAAGGGGCCAGAAGCTTTGGGCAAAGTTTCTTTACCTCTTTTTGACTTTAAACGGTAAGTATTACTAAGTTGTAATGGTGAGTTACTATGGACACATCTGCAGCATCAGAATAGGCTAGAGGACAGGGTGGGGAACAATGACATACATGAAATAATAAGCTGCCTGTTTTTCCAGTGTGATAAAAGGAGGTCATTTCAGAGACCCAGATCAGAAGAAACCAAAGTTATTCTGCTATAGTTTGAACATATCTGTCTGGGTATTCAGAGGATTATTTGCCACTCACTGTTCCAGAGAAAAGCAGCAGCCAGTTCACTCTCTGTCATTTATGCAAAGCACTGTGTTATTGATGTAATAGTCATTTTCCCTTTTCTCTTTTTTTCCTCTTCTCATACTTTCCCATCCTTCTCCAGTTTCAGAGAGTCTACAGCTGTACATTATTTCCTTCTTTTTATCTGACCTACTTCACAAAATTTGTTCTTGAACGTTCTTTTCCCATGTGCTTAAATATAGCATTTATTTCTTTCATTTTTTCTTTCTTCTTCTTCTTTTTTTTTTAAGTTTATTTATTTATTTTAAGAGCGAGAGGGAGAAAATGTGAACAGGGAAGGGGCGGAGCCGGGGCAGGGGAGAAAGAATCTCAAGAAGGCTTCACACTGTCAATGCAGAGCTGATGTAGGGCTCGAACTCATGGACCATGAGATCATGACCCTGAACCGAAACCAGGAGTCAGACACTTAACTGACTGAGCCACCCAGGCGCCCCTATTTTTCTTTTAGTTACTTCCCTCATATTTGAGGAGGCAGTATAAGATTTTTTAATTCTCTGCCTTTAGGTAGGCTTAAATTTTATTTGATATCTGAAATAATTCTGAACCACCAAAGGCTAGAGAAAAACAGTTGAAGATATTGCTATTAAGGATGCGTATTTAGAATCTTTTGCTAAAAATAATCCATAATTACTCTAAAACAGAATATTGGCCACACGAAAGAGCGGAATTGTGCTCTCAGTTGTGATAAGTTAGTGTTAGAGAACAGTTATGTAAGAAAATTAAGTGTAATTGCATCATTATCACTAATTTTTATAATAAAATCATTTTGAAAACCTTCTTGCTCTTGAAAATACCAGGTAGGGATCTTTGTTTCATAGAGAAGTACCATCACTTTTTGCCACTTTTGTTGTCTGGTAATAAATGGGGTTTGTTTTTTTAGATGAATGACATAATGTTCTTTAAAAAATCAAGAGAGTAAGGTGAAGGGCAATTGATTTTTGTTAGACAATTAAATAGTTTGCACCCAACACTCTGCTGTTAAAACAATGAGCAGATGGCATTAAACCTGAAACTTTGCCAAGTAGTACAGTTGATCTAGGTAGGTAATGTTAGGTCTTTGCATTCAAGAAAAACTCAAAGGGAAGATGATTAAACATTAATACTCGTAGAAAGAAAGTATTAATGACTGTAATTCAGTTAACTTACTGTAGTATAGTGATCAGATATCCTATTCTTAAAATTCTTTAACAAAATTTTAAAAAATATTTATTTATTTTTGAGAGAGTGAGAGACAGACACAGAGTGTGAACAGGGGAGGGGCAGAGAGAGAGAGAGGGAGACACAGAATCAGGAAGCAGACTCCAGGCTGAGGTGTTAGCACAGAGCCTGATGTGGGGATCAAACTCATGAACTGTGAGATCATGACCTGAGCCAAAGTTGAATGCTTAACGACTGAGCCACCCAGGCACCTCTGAAATTCTTTTTAAAAATAATTTATGTTTGGGGTGCCTGGGTGGCTCAGTCAGTTAAGCATCTGATTCTTGGTTTCGACTCAGATCATGATCTCCTGGTTTGTGGGTTTGAGCTGGGTTCGGAGCTGGCAGTGTGGAGTCTGCTTTGGATTCATTCTCTCCCTCTCCCTCTCCCTCTCCCTC
>NW_024412418.1:32897905-32972120 GCF_014898765.1 Herpailurus yagouaroundi
CTCCCTCTCCCCCTCCCTCTCCCTCTCCCTCTCTCCCTCTCCCTCTCCCTCTCTCCCTCCCTCTCTCCCTCCCTCTCCCTCTCCCTGTCCCTCTCTGCCCTTCCTTGCCTTGCGCTGTCTCTGTCTCAAAATAAGCTTTAAAAAAACTTTTTTTTTCTTTAATGTTTATTCATCTTTGAGAGACAGAGAGAGACAGCATGAGTGGGGAAGGGGCAGAGAGGGAGACACAGAATCTGAAGCAGGCTCCATGCTCCGAGCTGTCCGCACAGAGCCCGATGCAGGGCTTGAACTCAAGAACTGCGAGATCATGACCTGAGCTGAAGTCGGACTCTCAACCGACTGAGCCACCCCGGCACCCCATAAATAAGCTTTTTAAAAAAATAAAAATAGGGCAGCCTGGGTGTATCAGTCAGTTAAGCATCCATCTTTGGCTCAGGTCATGATCTCATGGTTCGTGAGTTCGAGCCCCACGTCAGGCTCTGTGCTGACAGCTGAAAGCCTAGAGCCTGCTTCAGATTCTGTGTCTCCCTCTCGCTCTGCCCCTCCCTGCCTGTCTGTCTGTCTCTGTCTCTCAGAAATAAACATTAAAAAAATAAATAAATAAAAATAAAAAACAATTTATGTTTAAGGTACAACTTGTGTACAATCTGATGAAGTCACTCTGAGGAAAGCCAGAAAACTTAGAGGCATTTCAGTCAGCATCAATAACAAATGAGGTCTTAACTGAAATCATCAATTTTAAGCCTGTGTTTCTCAGTCTTGGCACTAATTGATATTTTGGGCCGGATCATTCTTTGCTATGGGAGACTGTCCTATGCATTGTGTAGAATGTTTGGCAGCATCTCTGTCTTCTGCGTGCTATTTGCCAATAGTACTCCCTAGTTACCAACCAAAAGTGTCTCATGTCCCCTGGGAGCAAAATCACTCTTGGTTAAAAACCATTAATTTACACACTGATTATCAGTGCTTGCTTAAAACCATTAAGTGATTCCCTTTTCTGGAACTTTATGATGTATAGTTTAGACTGTGCCTGAACTAACTGATTACCTTAACTTCACAGAAAGGTAAACCAAACAGTGCGCCTCTTTACGGATATAATACAAAGTAGTATATAATACTACCTTTAAAGAATTAAGTATTCTTGCCATATAACTAAACCTAAATCAGATCAAACCTCTAGATCTAACTACTATTTTTTGAAAATATAGGAGATAAAGGGACATCCTAAATGACACCAGAGGAATACAATCAGTAAAATCCAGGATATAGAAAATTCTTAGAACAAAAGACCTGGTTTCTTCAATAAATGGCAGAGGATAAACAAAAGAATGTATAGTTTAAAATAAGAGTTAGCAGACTTTTTCTGTAAAGAGGACCAGATAGAAGTAGTTTAGGCTTTGCAGATCATAATACAGTTGACGCTTGAACATCGTGGAGGTTAGCAGTGCCTTCCCCCTCCCCATGAGGTCAAAAACCTGCATGTAACTTTGACTTCCCAAAAACTAAACTAGTAGCCTGCTATTGACCAGAAGTCTTATTGATAACAAATAGTCCATTAACACATAATTTGTATATCAATATATGTTACATAGTGAGTTAAAAGAGAAAAGAAAATCACAAGGGAGAGAAAATACATTTATAGTACTGTATTAAAAAGAACACTTTTTTTAAGTTTATTTTGAGAGAGAAAGAAAGCTCAAGCAGGGGAGGAGCAGAGGGAGAGAAAGACTCCTAAGCAGGCTCAGTACTGACTGTGAGTCCGATGCAGGGCTCAATCTCACAAACTGAACCGTGACATCATGACCTGAGCTGAAATCAAGAGTTGGACGCTCAATCAACTGAGCCACCCATGTGTCCAAGTACTGTATTTATTGAAAAAATCCATGTATAAGTGGACCTGCACAGTTCAAGGGTGTTATTCATGGGTTAACTGTAATCTCCGTCACAAAAAGCAAAAGCAGCAAGAGACAATATGTTAATGAATGAGTGTGGCTTTGTTCTGATAAAAGTTTATTTACAAAACCAGGTGACAGGCCTGAGTTAGACCCTTAAATTAAAATATACTTAGAAAGACATCAACAGGGGGTGCCTGGGTGGCTCAGTTGGTTAAGCGTCTGACTTTTGGTTTTGGCTCAGGTCATGATATCACAGTTTTGTGGGTTCAAGCCCTGATTCTGCTTTGTGCTGACAGAGGGGAGCCTGCTTGGGATTCTGCTTGGGATTCGCTCTCTCCTCTCCTGCCCCTCCCCCGTTCACACTGTCTCTGTCTGTCAGAAATAAACATAAAAAAAATTTTTTTTAAAAGACATCAGTGAAATGCAAATGTTGTATCTTGTTTGGATCCTTATTCAAACCACCAACTGTAAAAAAATAACTTGTGAGACAATCAGGGAAATTTGAATACTGACTAGATAGCAATGATTTTAAGTAATTATTGTTAATTATTTTAGGGGTGATAATGGTGTTTACTTATTTTAAAATAAAAGTGTTTATTGTTTAGAGATATATAAAAGTATTTATAGATGAAATAATAGGATCAGAATTTGCCTTAAAATAATCTAGTTAAGGGTGAGGGGTAGATCTGAAGAATATAAAATGTAATGTGTCAGAGATTTAAAGGGTTTTAATCTATAAGAGAAAACTGGAGTCTAGTTTTGGAAAGGAGACTTGCTGTTTGGATAAAATGAATAAAGTTAGAAGTTTATTTTATATTTCTACTTTAATATATCTCATGTTATGTTTCAGAAATTTCTTCTATGTAAACATATATTATTGTCTTGTTGGTAACTTTTTAATTTAAGTGGGCCGTAAACTGGTGGAACACCTGAGTGGCTCAGTCAGTTAAGTTGAGTGTCTGACTCTTGATTTTGGCTCAGGTCATGATCTCAGGGTTGTGGGATTGAGCCCTGTGTCGGGCTCTACACAGAGCATGGAGCCTGCTTGGGAATTCTCTCTTTTTCTCTCTCTCTGCCCCTCCCCTGCTCACACAGGAGCTTTTTCTCTATCTCTCAAAAAGTAGGCCATAAATTATAGTCTAGGGCAACTGTCAGCATATTGCAGCACACTGCCTGTTTTTTGTAAATATAGTTTTGTTAAAACACAGCACACATTTATTTATGTATTGTTCAGGGCTACTTTTGCACTGTAACAGCAGAGTTGAGTCTCTGCAACAGATTGACCCAAAAGGCCCCAAATATTTGCCATCTGGCCCCTGGCACAGATACAACTTCTCATCTAGAACGTTTAGTGGCTTTGCTATGAGGTAGGTATTGGTTTTCTTGCCATGTATTTTTGTTTGTTTGTTTGTTTGTTTTTTGTTTTATTTTAGAAAGCTCAAAGTGGGGAGGAGGGACAGAGGGAAGGAGAGGGAGAAAGAGAGAGGATCCTAAGCAGGCTCCATGCTCAGCGCAGAGCCCGATGCAGGGATTGTGACCTGAGCCAAAATCAAGATTCAGATGCTCAACAGACTGAGCCACCCAGGTGCCCCCCCTCTTTTTAAAAAGCTTGCTTATTTATTTATTTATTTATTTATTCATTCAGTCATTCATTCATTCATTCATTTATTTTCAGAGAGAGAGAGACAGAGACAGACAGAGACAGTGTGAATGGGGGAGGGGCAGAGAGAAGGATACAGAAAATCCCAAGTAGGCTCTGCACTGTCAGCATGGAGCCCCATATGGGGCTTGAAACCATGAGTTCATGACCTGAGCTGAACATCCTCCCCCCGCCCCCACCCCTGCTTTTTATTGGCATGTGGTTTTGTTCTTATGGCAAAAGTCAGGGAGCCGTTCTGTAATCCAAACTGGTATCTTGAGATGTATTCCATTGTAGATGATCTTCAAAGACTATCCTTCACCTTTCTATTTATAAAAGCTGTTTTGGGGGCAGATGACTTTGAGTCTACCATTTTGTGTTCTATCCATAAACCCATTCATCCCAAGATACATTCTTTCTTTCTCCTCTCCCTTTGTTCCACCCCTACGCAGTACATTTACCTACCTACAGTATTCATACACTGTGGAGAGTGATTCTGATATGTTCTTAAAGATGATACTCTTTTTATCAAATGTATGCTTAGTGTTTAGATACCAGCATTTAAAATTCATTACCGTGTGATGTGAGTTTTGAAGTTTTTAAATGAAAACTACAGTATTCTTCTGTTTATATTCATGAAGGTTTTTAACATGTGGAACTAAGCTTCTATATCTTTGGACTTCGTCACATACAAATCCTATTCCTGGAACAATACCCAAAAAAGGGTATGTGATGGAAAGAATAGTATTACAGGTAATGGTACTTCTTGATACATGGAGAGATTTAAATTTAAATTTCTTAATAAGATGTATATGTGTACCATTATTTGGATTGTTACTAAAGTAGCATAATTGATCTTGTTTGCATCTTATGGCTTATCTTCTATTTAAATGTTAATAAACCATTTCCTATTTCTGAGAAACAGTAAAAAGTGTACCCATCCCAAGCAATATATGTGCTTTTGAGAATTACCAACGATGGCAATCACTTTCAACAAAAGGACAGAAGCATTAATTCAATATTCAATGTAATAATCACCCTGGTGGCTAAGAAAAATCAGTTTTTTCAAAGACAAATGAATGTGGGAGATATGTGGATTATTTAGCTTCAATCTCATCAACTTCTGTTAAATTTTTAAGGTTGATTTTCCTTCTCCTACATTTGATGTCATTTATACTACTCCTCAAGTTGACAGAAGCCTTATACAGCAACACAACTTAGAAACATTGGAGAATGATACAAAAGGGAAACTTTCTGATATTCTTCATAGAGACTCATCACTTGGGTATGCTCGTTTGATTTTTGTTTTGCCTGGGTATTTCTTATAGTAAATTTCAAATTAATATTTTATTAAATGCCCTGATTTATTTCATGATTTAGCAATGTTCTTGGTATGGGAAGTTTTTTGTTTGTTTTTAATTACATAAAAAGACCGTATGACTACATAAGACTTTAGAAATGTGTTCAAGTCAAATTTACACATGATCAAAAGGCAAACAACATTGAGAACTAAATTTACCATAAATATCAGTAGATTAATTTTTAAATATATAAAGAACCCTAAAAAATATATATGAAGAACCTTTTCAATAGAAAACCAATAACTTAGTAGTAGACAAAGAATATGAGTAGATAATTTTTTGGAAAAGAAATAACAATGCCTTTTAAATATCTAAAAAGATGTTTTACCTCTCAGTAATGAAGGAAATGAAAATTAATACAAGATAACATTTTATACACATCACTTGGTTGAAAAATGTCTCACTATATAAGCGTTAGTGAGGTTATCAAAAAAAGGGAATTATACTGTTGGCTAAAGGGCTTTTGGAGAGCACTGTGGCAAAATCTATAAAAGGTTACCATGTATGTAGTTTGTAACCTATCAGCTACGCTTCCAGTTAATTATATACCTTAGAGAAAATTTTTATGTTTGCGTATGGACTCAAGAATATTCATTGCAGTATTTGGATTATTGTGAGAGTGACAGGGAATGTCCATCAATAGAGGTTTAATTATGGTATATTTATCCAATAGAGTACTGTGTAACTATTAAGAATGAACTTATAGTTATATGTAATAATATGCAAGATATGTTAAATGAAGAAAGCAAGGAGCAGAGTAGTGTATATCGTGTGTTACCACTTACATAAAGAAAAAAAAAGCATATATACCTCTGTATATGCTTCTATACAAATAGACTATCCCTGGAAGGATGTGCACGCTTATTAGTTGCCACTGGAGGAGAGCTGGAAGGAGAGACTTCACTGTGTACCTTTTTGCAATATTTGAATTTTTTTCAGTACTCCACACGAAATGAATACATCAGTAAATGTATACACAAAAGTAGATGGATGGGTGGTAAAGTAGTGAAATATTTTGTCACATCAACATTTGTTTTTAAGACTAAGTCTCCAAAACAAGTACTTCTTATTTTTAATATTCCTCATTTGAACTGAATAATCATCTTCTAAAATCATCTTCTAAAATAGCATTTTTTTTTTGCATGACATTTGATTTTAGTTGTATAAAATGGATGAAATCCTTGCTTTCTCTTAGCATGGGTTCTGCTTATTCAATTCTGATTTCTAGTCGTTGGCATCTGGTTAGAGCCCAATAATATTTTTATTGTACTGAATTATCCTTCATTCTCATAACTAAGACTCTTTTATCAAGGCACAATGATTTCTTTCTATCCCCCAAATTAGGGTAAATTAGTGGTGTTTGCTGTACATTGCATTTTTCTATTCCAAGTTGGTATTAATGATTCTACCAAGAAGTGGCTGTCCTAAAATGAATAAATTTCTCCTTTGTATTTTTAATCATTGAAATTATAGCCATCATTATGATATTGAGAAGTAATTTAATTCTATTATATATGCAGACTTTCTAAAGAAGATAAAGCCTTTTTGTGGGACAAACGTTATTATTGCCTCAAACACCCAAATTGTCTTCCTAAAGTACTAGCAAGTGCCCCAAACTGGAAATGGGTTAATCTTGCCAAAACTTACTCACTGCTTCAGCAGTGGCCTCCATTGAACCCACTGACTGCATTGGAACTACTTGATTCAAAGTAAGTTAACCATGACTGAATGTACTTGTTCTGTTCTGTTGTCAGTTTTTCCAGTAAGGTGTATTAAGTTGTAGGACATGAAAGCAATTCAGTGTAAATGTGTAAATGTATATTTTTGCAAACATATTTTCTGTGTTGAGGTTCTTAAAAAGAGATGTCACAGGGTGCTTGGTTGGCTCAGTTGGTAGAACATGGGACCCTTGATCTCAGAGGTCGTGAGTTTGAGCCCCATATTGGGTGTAGAGTTTACTTTAAAAAAATAAAAAAGATGTCATCATTTAAAACTAATCTAAAGAGAGAGTTGTAAATTTTTTTTTTTAATTTTTTTTTTCAACGTTTATTTATTTTTGGGACAGAGAGAGACAGAACATGAATGGGGGAGGGGCAGAGAGAGAGGGAGACACAGAATCGGAAACAGGCTCCAGGCTCCGAGCCATCAGCCCAGAGCCTGACGTGGGGCTCGAACTCACGGACCGCGAGATCGTGACCTGGCTGAAGTCGGACGCTTAACCGACTGCGCCACCCAGGTGCCCCGAGAGTTGTAAATTTTTAATAATCTGTTATATTTTTTATGATGTGGGTCAAAATTTTCATAAGGGTAAGGTTTGTGAACAGTCCTGAATTTGAATTTTTATAGTACAGTAAGATTTTCTTCCTAAAATAAAAAAGAAGAAACACATTGTTTTTTGGGTTTTTTTGGGTGCAAAAAAGATGGTTTTATTACAACACGTGTACAGAATCTATGAACAGAAAAGGCTGCTGAAACACATTGCTTTTGAATAAAGAGCTATTTGAGTGTTCTTTGTCAGGTATAGATTAAGATTGTGTTTCAGGAAATATAGATTTTCATCAAATCTTGATTTTTGTGGTATTTGTCTAGATTTGCTGATCAGGAAGTGAGGTCCATAGCTGTGACCTGGATTGAGGCCATAAGTGATGATGAGCTTACTGATCTTCTTCCACAGTTTGTGCAGGTGAGTTTTTTTTGTTTTTTGTTTTTTTTGTTTTGTTTTTTGTTTTTTGTTTTTTTTTTACTAGGTTGCCTGCCCACCTTACTCCACTCATTTTTTTATGAGTAGGGAACTTGCTAAAGCATCCCCCTTCTGTTTTGATTAAAAGTACTTTTGTGGGAAGGTTGAAGTACATTACATTTGGATATAGTATGAATTTTTTTCCCACTGTTGTTAGCTGCCCCACTTGAATATTATATGTACCTGGATTTTTAATCTTCAGATTTTTAGATTCTCAAACAAACCAGGCTTGAGCTTTTCTTTAATTTTTCTTTCCTAGCCATTTAAATATAGGTAATGAATTATTGTTCCCAAATCTACACTTTTCTGCTTGATTTCATTAATTTAGCCTAAGTTAATTCACTTTTTCATTTTCCAGTGTTACCTTAAATCAACAAGACTAATACTTGCTTTTTATAGTTTCTCCTTTGATAATTTTATCCTGATAGTGGAGTATGGGTTTGACAACTAGTAATTCTTACTTTCTTTCATGCATAGGCTTTGAAATACGAAATTTACTTGAACAGTTCATTAGTGCGCTTCCTTCTGTCCAGGGCATTGGGAAATATACAGATAGCACACAATTTATATTGGTAAGATTTAAAATTTTTTAAGTAATTTATTTCCATTCTTAGTATTTGTAAAGATGATATACTTTGAAAGTCTAAATGGTATGCCCAGACTACTTATTGTCCATACCAGATGTTTTATTGAAGGCATTACAAAGCTAAATTTTATGTCCTTAGAAATAAAACCAAAAATAACAAGACTCTTTATTGCAAAGATATTTGGCATGTTAGAACTCCATAATAGTGAATAAGTTTTTACTTGTTTATATAGCTTAAAACAAATTCTCGATACCAAAAAATGAACCTAAGTTGATTTTTCAGAAGTACTTATCCAGTTTTCAGAAGTGGCTGACATAAATATTTTGCTGTATTAGGCTCCTCAAGGATGCCCTGCATGATGCACAGTTTGGTGCCCGATATGAACATGTTTTGGGTGCTCTCCTCTCAATAGGAGGAAAAGGACTCAGAGAAGAACTTTTGAAGCAGACAAAACTTGTACAGCTTTTAGGAGGAGTAGCAGAAAAAGTAAGGCAGGCTAGTGGATCAGCCAGACAGGTATGTACCCATAAGTGGGAATATAAATATTTCGATGTTAAAGGATCTTTACACTGCTGATGAATTGTTACTCTTTATCAGTAGACATCCAGTAGAATCTAATTACACCTATGCTGTTTTGAACAGATAATTCAAAGGTTGTTTAAAACCACAGGGAAAGATTTTTGCAGTCGAACTCAGAAAATCAATGATTTTTAAAATTTTATTATTTTTTTTAGTTAAATTTTAGTTAGTAACATATAGTGCAATATTTATTTCAGGAGTAGAATTCAGTAATTCATCACTTTGATACAATACCCAGTGCTTATCACAACAAGTACCCTCCTTGGTACCCAATCACCTACCTAGCCAATCTCCCTCCTCCATCAACCCTCAGTTTGTTCTCTGTCATTAAGAGTCTCTTGTGGTTTGTTTCCCTCTCTTCCCTTCACTGCCCTTCCCATATGATCATCTGTTTTGTTTCTTAAAATCCACATATGAGTGAAATCATATGGTATTTTTCTTTCTCTGATTGACTTAATTTGCTTAGCATTATACATTCTAGCTCCATCCATGTCATTGCTGTTGGGAATGCAACCTGCTGCAGCCACTCTGGAGATGAGTATGGAGGTTCCTCAAAAAACTAAAAATGGAACTACCCTATAATCTAGCAATTGCACTATTATGTATTTACCTAGAGGATACCAAAATACAGATTCAAAGGGGTACATGCACCCCAATGTTTATAGCAGCATTATCAACAATAGCCAAACTATGGAGAGAGCCTAAATGTTCATTGACTGATGAATGGATAAAGAAGATGTGGTATATATATTTACCATAGAATATTACTCAGCCCCCCAAAAAGAAGAAAAATCAGGGGCGCCTGGGCGGCTCAGTCAGTTAAGAGTCTGACTCTTCATTTTGGCTCAGGTCATGATCTAGTAGTTTGTGAGATTGAGCCCCCTGTCGGGCTCTGTGATGTCAGCATGGAGCCTGCTTGGGATTCTCTCCCCCTCTCTCTGCCCCTTTCCCACTTGCTTTCTCTCTCTCTCTATCTCAAAAGTAAACAAACGTTAAAAAAAGTAATGCAAGTATGAGTTGATGCTGATGTTTAAAAAGTCCAAATAATAAAGAAGCTCATAGAATAAAAAATTTTTAATTAAAATTTTAAATTAATTTAATTTAAAAATTAAAAAATTTCCAGTTTCATTTTCTGTTAGGTATCTATTATTCATAGTTTGCTTTATGTCCCTTCTGGTCTTTTATATGACTTTACACGTATATACATACAAGTACATGTATAAATGTTTGGAGTTTTTTTGTTTTTTAAAAAAATTTTTTATAGAAACACACACACGTACTGTTATTGAGGTAAAATTCACATAACACTCATCACTTTAAATCATTAGGTTTTAGTACATTCACAGTGTTATACAACCACCACCACTAATTCCAGAACATTTTCATCATACCAGAAAGAAAGCCTATACCCACTAACCTCTCAGTTCTCATTCCCTCCTCCTCCCAAGCCCTGGTAAGCATTAATCTGCTTTCTATCTCTATGGATTTACCTATTCTGGACATTTCATTTAAGTGGAATTACACAATATGTGGACTTTGTGTCCAGTTTCTTTCAATTTGCCTATTTTTTTCTTTTCCACTCCCCCCAATTTTTAAAATGTCTATTTATTATTGAGAGAGACAGAGTATGAGTAAGGGAGGGGCAGAGAGAGCAGGCTCCAGGCTTTGTGCTGCCAGCATAGAGCCCAACATGGGGCTTGATCAATGATATCATAACCTGAACTGAAACCAAGAGTTGGAAGCTTAACCAACTGAGCCACCCAGCCGCCACTACCTAATATTTTCAAGGTTTCATATATTCTAGCATATATGAGTACTTTGCTCCTTTTTATAGCTAAATAATGTTCCATTGTGTGAATAATACCACATTTTGTTTATCCATTCATCAGTTGATGGACATTTGGCTTGTTTCCACTATTTGGCTATCATGAATAATGCTGCTATGAATGCTTGTGTATGTTTTTATTTGAACACCTCTTTTCAGTTTACCTAGGAGTGGAATTACTGAGTCATAAAGCAATGCTGTGTTTAACTTTGTGAGGAACCAACAAACTTTTATATGAAGCAGCTTCGTCATTTTATATTCCTACTAGCATTGTATGAGGATTCCAAGTTCTCCACATCTTCACCGTTTGTTATTTTCTGCCTTTTTAAAAGAAATTATAGTCATCTTAGTGGGTGTGAAGTAGTATCACATTGTGGTTTGACTTGCATTTCCCTGATTAATGGTTTTGAGCACATTTTTATGTGTTTGTTTGCCATTTGTATATCTTCTTGGGAGAAATTTCTGCCCGAAGAGTTTTGTGTGTATATATGTATTTATTTACTTAGAGTGTACATGAGAGTGGGGGAGGGGCAGAGAGAGAGGGAGAGAGTGAATCCCAAGCAGGCTTTATGCTGTCAGTGCAGAGCCTGACATGAGGCTTGATCTCATGAACCTGGAGCCATGAAATCAGCTCATGATGTGAGCTGAAATCAAGAGCCGGTTGCTTAACTGACTGAGCCACCCAGGCACCCCTCCCCCCTTTTAATTAATTGGTTTGTCTTTTTGTTTTTGAGTTGTTCCTTAAACATTTGGGATATTAGACCCTTATTGGAGATACTGTTTGTAAATATTTTCTCCTGTTCCTTGAATTATCTTTTTATTTCCTTGATGGTGTCTTTTGCACAAAAGTTAATAATTTTATGAGGTTTATTTTTGTTGCTTGTGCATTTGATATCTAAGAATTTGTTACCAAATCTAAGGTCACAAAGATACACACCTATGTTTTCTTCTAATAGTTTTATAGTTTTGCTCATATGTAAATCTTTGATCCATTTTGAGTATTTTTTAATATGCTTTGAGATAACTCATTCTTTTACATGTGGTTATCCAGTTTTCCTAGCACTGCTTGTTTGGGCTTTTTTTCCCCCAGTCTTTCGTATAGTTTTATTTTCTCCCTTCAACCATAATAATATATTATCTTCACTGGAGGGTTTGTAAACACAGGCTTATTCAGCCCATTTACAGGCAAGGCAAATGCTACGTGTTACAGTGTTCCCACCATGGAACCTCTGGTCATCCAACCCAAGTCACCCCCTTGCCTGTCTTTATCTTCACCATACTGTGTGACCACTTCATTGAGTCTCATTCCAGACTTTAAGTTTTCCATGGTTTCCATGATTTTCCCATGTTTTTCACACAGAATGTGTCTGACCTTTACTGAGTTGCCACCATCTTTGGGACCCTGAGACTTCTTGTCAGAACTGTCACTCCCAGAGGCTGCTCCCCACTTTCCCCACTTTCCTCCCTTTCCTGGAACTGCTTTTTCCCTTGGGCAGCATCTTCGAAACTTCCCAGCATCATTTGTTGAAGAGACCATTCTCTCCCATGAATGATCTCAGCATTCTTGTTGAAAATCAGTTGACCGTAGACATACAGGTTTATTTCTGGACTCTGAATTATATTCCATTGATATATGAGATTGTCCGTATGCCATACTGTTTTAACTACTGTAGCTTTGTAGTAAGTTTTGAAATTAGGAAATAGGAAATATGAGTCCTCCAACTTTGTTCTTTTCCAAGGGTGTTTGTTTGTTTGTTTGTTTGTTTGTTTTTTGGGGGGGGATGCTATTCAGAAGTCCCTTGCAATTCTGTGTGAGTTTTAGTACCATCTTGTACATTTCTGCAAAAAGGAAGTTGGAATTTTGATAAGAATTGTGTTGAGTCTACAGATTAATTTGGAAAACACTGCAGTCTTAATATTGTCTTCCACTTCATGAACACAAGATGTCTTTTTGTTCTTTTAGATCTTTAATTTCTTTGGGTAATTTTACTTTTTTTTGGTTTTTGTTTTTTTGTTTTTTGTTTTTTTTTTTACTTGGAGAATTTGTGTCAAGACATATAGTTACACTTCATGTTTTTTTATGGGTACATAATAAATTAATTCTTTGGGAACTTCTTTTTGACCATTTGACAGTTGGACATTTTAAAAATTGAGTGGGTCCAGGATACATCATAATATTTTTGTCTTAAAAATAGATCTTCATTTTCTTTTTTTTTTATTTTTTTTTAATGTTTATTTATTTTTGAGACAGAGAGAGACAGAGCATGAATGGGAGAGGGGCAGAGAGAGAGGGAGACACAGAATCAGAAGCAGGCTCCAGGCTCTGAGCCATCAGCCCAGAGCCTGACGCGGGGCTCGAACTCACAAACCTTGAGATCGTGACCTGAGCTGAAGTCGGATGCTCAACCGACTGAACCACCCAGGTGCCCCTGATCTTCATTTTCTTTATGTACTTATAGTATCATTCTCTTTTCCTAGGTTGTCCTCCAAAGGAGTATGGAACGAGTACAGTCCTTTTTCTTAAGAAATAAATGCCGTCTTCCTCTCAAACCAAGTCTTGTTGCAAAAGAATTAAATATTAAGGTGACACATAAAATGCTTATAAGTTCATATTGTATTTCAAAATAATTTGTAGGAAGAAAGCAGATGGGCAGATATGTTTAAAGCAAATGAGGATAAAACCTTCATAGGTTGGTTATATAGGTATTTATGGATGTCTGTTTATAAGATCCATCTTTATATCAGTAATGTTTACTTAATCACCATTCCTAAAAGAAAACAATATAAAATTATTTACTCTCTCAAAATTTTTAAAAAATTTTCTTAACATTTATCCACTTTTGAGAGAGACAGAGCATGAGCTGGGGAGGGGCAGAGAGAGAGGGAATCTGAAGCAGGTTCCAGGCTCTGAGCTGTCAGCACAGAGCCTGACATGGGGCTCTAACTCAAGAACCACAAAATCATGACCTGAGCCGAAGTCAGGTGTTCAACCGACTAAGTCACCCAGGCACCCCCATCTCAAATTATTCTTTACTATGGTACCTTGGAAGCATATGTTGTAATTCAGTCACAAATAGGCATTTTCTTTTCCTCCCATGTGAATGGTCAGTTAGACTCTTCCCAGGTTTATAAAACTTTTTAGAGCCATCAAAAAGTAGTTGAGTAATCATCAGAATTGAGCAAAAGCAGCGAATTCAGCAAAGACAACCAATTAATGTCTGTGGTTTTGAAAGGCTAGGGTTTAAGTATCCATAAAGGAGTCTTGGATTTGATTTCTTAAGTTGATACATGGCTACTCTTTACTGAAATTTAACCATGGGTGCCTGAGTCATATGTCATTGACGAGGGTCATGTTAGGGATGGGTCACATTTTCTCCTTGGGTTTTGTTTGTTGTTTCCCTTAATTGGTCTGTCTTTTTTTTTTTTTTTTAATGTATGTTTATTTTTGAGAGAGAGAGAGAGACAGAGACAGAGCACAAGCTGGGGAGGGGCAGAGAGAGAGGAAGACAGAGCATTAGAAGACAGAGCACGTTAGAAGCTCTGTGCTGTCAGCACAGAGCCTGATGTGGGGCTCAAACTCATGAACTGTGAGATCATGACCTGAGCCAAAGTCAGACGCTTAACTGACTGAGCCACACAGGTGCCCCTAATTGGTCTGTCTTAAATTAGTTTTTTTAACCAGTTTGATTTTATTTTATTTTATTTTATTTTTAATTTTTTTTTTCAACGTTTATTTATTTTTGGGATAGAGAGAGACAGAGCATGAACGGGGGAGGGGCAGAGAGAGAGGGAGACACAGAATCGGAAACAGGCTCCAGGCTCTGAGCCATCAGCCCAGAGCCTGACGCGGGGCTCGAACTCAGGGACCGCGAGATCGTGACCTGGCTGAAGTCGGACGCTTAACCGACTGCGCCACCCAGGCGCCCCTAACCAGTTTGATTTTAAAATAAGGTTTGCTCTTTGCTAATGAAATTTTAAAATTTAGTGTCACTATTTGATTGCATGGCTAATTATTAATTATAAGAGCACCATAAACGGAGAAGTAGAGGTCTCATTCTAGATCATACTGATTGAGGAGAGGTAAGAGTATACAAAATTTTATGCTCTGTTGAAGAATTATGACACTTCTAAAGGTCAAAATTTTAATAATTTTTGTCTCAAGCTTTCAAGGTTTTGCTTCTCTGTTTAGAGAGTAGTAGGTAATATTTTACTTATATATGCTATGTTTAAGTCAGTTTCAAAAAGTTTTTTTTTAATACCTCTTGTCTGCTAGGTGATCTAAAAAGCAGTTCACATGTGTTATTTCATTTGCCTTAATTCAGAGGAACAAGTGAAGGGAGAAATGCCTAGGACAAAAACCTTAAACCCATTTTTATTCCAGTGTTATCTTTCTAATGCTTAAAAATGTTGTATTTGTAGTCCTGTTCCTTCTTCAGTTCTAATGCTGTGCCCCTAAAAGTGACAATGGTGAATGCTGATCCAATGGGGGAAGAAATTAATGTCATGTTTAAGGTGAGCAAATGAGGTTACTTTGTTTTAAAATGATAATTTAAAAATTCTTTTCTCAAATTCCTTTTCCAAATTGCAAAGTAATTTTATTTAATATTTAATTAAATTGAGTAATTAAGTGAAAAAATATTGCTGACATAAATTGTTTCCAGACAGATTTGGGAACAAATGCAACTCTGGGCTAGAGCTGCTACCTAGGCCCTGCTGGTTGAACACATCATAACAGCATGCAGTGCCTTTCACACAGACTGTCATGTGAGTGGCACCCCTGGGAGTTGTGCTGTGTGAAAGCGCACAACTGTGAGCAATGGCACAGGTTTTTGGAAACACATAACTTACCTGTGAGAAGCAGCAGGAGTGGAGCACTACCGAGTAACCTATTACCAAAGTTCTGCATCTTGTGATAATAATTCGTATATTTTGAAGAAAGAATGGAGAGTTTTCATTAATTCATTGAGTTAATGGAGGTTCATAAAGATAGCTTTTCTTGAACTATCTTTGATAAAAATATAAACATATATTTATATAAATATATATATAAATGTAAATGCAAAATATATTTATATTTTTCTCCTAACTTACATCTGGTTTGGGTTATATTTTACTGATGTATTTGCTTTTTTCTAAAACAGTACCATCTATTTGAATACAGAAATTTTATATATTAAGTTTTAGTATTAGTTAAGGCAAATCTCCTTTTTTTCATAACTAGTTTAAAAAAATATATTCATCATTATGTGTCTTAAAGTTATTTTATCCAATTTTAAAAAGAAAATGAAAACTTGATGTGATTCCAGTTAGAATTTATTTTGGCAGGGTTAACTTTTTTTTTAAGTAAACTTTTAGTTTGAGATAATTATAGATTCATAGCCTGTTGTAAGAAATTATACAGAGATCCTGGGTACCTTTACCCAGTTTCTTTCAATATAACACCTTGCAAAGCTATCATATAATATCACAATCAGGATATTGGCATTGATACAGTCTAAATATGGAATGTTTTGGTTATGACAAAGACCCTCCATTTTGGCCTTTTAAAAAATTGAATATGATTCACATACCATAAAATCTAATCCTCTAAAGTGTATATAGTTCAGGAAATTGAGACATGAAGAGGTTAAGTAATTTCTTCTGGAATGCTGCAGAAAAATAAAAAGGCAGTTCTGTTCATCTCATTCTTCACTCTTTCTATTATTTCTCCCTCCCCCTGCCTTTAATAGTATGTAACATAGTTAAGTCTTTTAGAAAGGTACAGGTTTCATTTTGTTTCTTTGATTCCAAGGTTGGTGAAGATCTTCGGCAAGATATGTTAGCTTTACAAATGATAAAGATTATGGACAAGATCTGGCTTAAAGAAGGACTAGATCTGAGGATGGTAATTTTCAAATGCCTCTCAACTGGCAGAGATCGAGGTAAGTCTGTTAGTTCTGTCTTGGTGTCTTATTATTTCTTTTCTGTGAACTTAGCTCATAGTGTACCTGCCCTGAGGGAGTCCTGATGCTGAACACTATGATCTCAGTTGTTTCTTACTTTAATTTCGTGTTACTTTATTGATTTATTTGTTCACAAATAAGTCATTGAGTAGCCCCAATGAATGCTTTGCAATAACCAGAGGTGTCTGTTGATTGATTGAATGAAAACTGTATGGTCTTCAGCTTTTGATTTAAAATTAAAGCCATGTCTAAGTTAAACCAACTTTGGTTTCATTTCTGCAAAATAAAATAATGGTTTCAAAATTTTTTTCTACTTAAGGGCAGACTTTGTCTTCTTATTTGTTAAGTTCATTTCCTTACCACACATGTTTGGTGTGAATAGTAAAAGTACTACACCCAGAAATAATTGTGATAATTAAAGAGATAATATAAAACACCCCAGTATGTGAAACATATTAGGTACTCAATAAATTGTAACTATTATCATTATTCTTATTCAACAAATGTTTGTTGCTAATCTATCTACAAAATGCTAATAACATGGAGTGCTTATATTTAGAAGGAAGCAATTAAAGACCTATAATTTGAAAAAGGGGCCCCTAGGTGGCTCAGTCAGTTAGGTGTCCAACTTTGGCTCACGTCATGATCTTGCAGTTAGAGCACTGTGTCAGGCTCTGTGCTGACAGCTCAGAGCCTGGAGCCTGCTTCGGATTCTGTGTCTCCCTCTTTCTCTGCCCCTACTTGTGCTGTCTCTCTCGCGCTCTCTCTCAAAAATAGATAAACATTTTAAAAAAAAATTTAAAAAAATAAAAAAGTAATTTGAAGATACTTTAATAAGCTAAAAGCTCTAAAAAAAAATTACAAAGTCAGTACCATGGGGTTTTAAAGTAGGGAAAGATCATTTATAGTTGGTGGAAATGAGAAATGCTTCTCAGAATCTAATCATAGACACTAGAAAGTCACCTGAAAAATTATTTAATCATCCTTCTAATATTTGCCATTCATTTTATGCTTAAATGCCTATACTTAAGGAAATTTAACTGCATTTCAAGTTGGTCTGCCCTATCCTGGATAGTTCTGATGACTATAGAAGTTTTCTTGTATTCTGGTGAATGGGAACTGACTCCTAGTGTCTTCTACCCATCAGTTCCAGTTCTGTTTTAGACTATCATATAATTAAGTCAAATCCTTCTTTATGATGAAAGTATTGTGGCCTCAGATCCTGAGTTTCAAATTCTTTAGCCATTAGATTACCTTATTATTTGATTGTTTTCATTGTAAAGGGTTTAAGTGATCCAGTCTCTGAGAATGGCACCTGGACTTGGTAGAATGCAAACTGGGCAAAGTCTTGCAAGTGTGGAACTTAACAAGTAAAACCATCATACTAACTCTTGCTAAATCATGCCTTGGCCGTTCTATACTTGTGCATTTTGTATCTTCAACCCAAGTGTAGGACCTTATCTATTAACTTTCTTGTTATATTTAATCCATTACTTTTCAGCCGTTTGGATTCTTTTTAAAATCTGACTTTTGTTATCTGTCATTAAACCTCTTAGTTTGTGTCATGAACTGATTTGAAGAACATACATTCTGTAGCTTCTGCCAAGTCATTGAAAAAATGTTTGCTTGAGAGAACTAAGGACCAACCCTTGTGGCATGTCACTAGAGATTTCCTTTCAAATGATTGCTAAATCATTTTATTTAGTTGCTAAGTATTTTAATTAGTTACTCATCAACTTTATTGTGTTATCAGCCACTCCACATTTCTCCATTTTATCCATCAGGACAGTATGAGAGCCTTATCACTTTCCTTTCTTAGTTTAGGATGTACATACTTTATCTTGTCAAAAAGGAAACCCGGTCAATTAAAGAATTCTTGCTGGTTGTTTTTCATAAAAGGAAGTTGTTTTATTAAAATTCCTCAACGAGAGCCTGCCATTTCATTAGATTGTTTTTTTTTTTTGTCACCACACTTATTTCATATAGTTGAACTTTTTCTTTCTTCTTATGGAATTCCATGTAACTTTGGAGGCAGATTCCTCATGTTTTTTATGTTGTTTCTAATGGTTGAGTGTTTACTTTGTGTCTTGCCCTGGTCTAAGCTTTTCACTTGTGCTCCCTCACAAGTGTCCTTATTTTTCAAATGAAGAAATCACATCTCCATCCTCTGTGAAGTTTTTAACTAGTATCTCAGTATTTGTAGTAATCTTCACTTCTTCAGACTCAATAGTTGTCTTTAAATACTCACCAGGCATTTACTACATGTTTTGTATCTTCCCCACTGGATTGATAGTAAGTTCCTTTAGGGTAGTGACCGTATCTTACATAGCTGGTATTACTTTATATATTTTATGAACTTTGGTCCACTGTTTTTACACATAGTAATTTGCATCTATGCATGTTTGATTATAAAATTAAAAATTTATTCACATATTAAAATTTTTATTAAATGTTGTCATAGAATCAAGGTCCAGGTGCTCATTGAAAAGGGATGTCATTGGGGCGCTTGGGTGGCGCAGTCGGTTAAGCTCCCGACTTCAGCCAGGTCACGATCTCGCGGTCCGTGAGTTCGAGCCCCGCGTCGGGCTCTGGGCTGATGGCTCAGAGCCTGGAGCCTGTTTCTGATTCTGTGTCTCCCTCTCTCTCTGCCCCTCCCCCGTTCATGCTCTGTCTCTCTCTGTCCCAAAAATAAATAAACGTTGAAAAAAAAAAAAAAAAGAAAAGGGATGTCACTGTGAACTATAAACTAGGTGATACAACCAGAACAACATAGAAGATCCAAATGAATTCATTGTGCGTTGTTTGGCCAGGCTACTAGGATTAAAACCTGGGGGCGCCTGGGTGGCGCAGTCGGTTAAGCGTCCGACTTCAGCCAGGTCACGATCTCGGGGTCCGTGAGTTCGAGCCCCGCGTCGGGCTCTGGGCTGATGGCTCATAGCCTGGAACCTGTTTCCGATTCTGTGTCTCCCTCTCTCTCTCTGCCCCTCCCCTGTTCATGCTCTGTCTCTCTCTGTCCCAAAAATAAATAAACGTTGAAAAAAAAATTAAAACAACAACAACAAAAAAAACCTGGCCCTGCATACTTTGTTTTGGGGTGGTCTGAAGGCCTTGGCCAACTTGCTTTCTTCCAGCCCTTTGTCTGAAGCAAGTCTTTGTGTCCATATCGTTATTTTGACACTACTGCATTTCCTTGGTTTTTAAAATACATTAAACAAATTAGTTATAGAAATATTTCATGCACATAGTAAAATATCTGTGTAGCATGTAATAGAATAAATTGAAAAGTAAATCTTAGTTTCTCCCACACCTCCATTTTTAATCCTAGGCATCCTACTTCCAAAATAAAGCCGCTTACATAGCCTTATGGGACTATTTTGTATATATTCTAACATGCATGATATTCTAACATACATAATCTTTCTTTTAAACACAAAAGGACAGTTCTCCATCTGGATTTTGTATTTAATAGCATATTTTTAAGCATAAGTACATAGAGATCTACTTCATTGTATTCCCTTATGTAAATGTCCCATAATTTATTTGTTTCAAAAGTGTATTTGTTTTAAAATTTATTTGTTTTAAAAGTAGAGAAAATATGGGGTGCCTGGGTGGCTCCTCAGGTCATGATCTCACAGTTTGTGGGATTGCTACGTGCGGCCCCACACTGGCAGTGAGGAGCCTGGTTGGGCTTCTCTCTCTACCTCTTGCTGTCTCTTCCCTCCCCTGCTCACATGCTCGTGCACATTCTCTCTCTCTCAAAATAAACATTTTTTTAAATTTTTTTTTTCAACATTTATTTATTTTTCGGACAGAGAGAGACAGAGCATGAACGGGGGAGGGGCAGAGAGAGAGGGAAACACAGAATTGGAAACAGGCTCCAGGCTCTGAGCCACCAGCCCAGAGCCTGACGCGGGGCTCGAACTCACGGACCGCGAGATCGTGACCTGGCTGAAGTCGGACGCTCAACCGACTGCGCCACCCAGGCGCCCCAAAATAAACATTTTTTTTAAAAAGTAAGGAAAATAAAAAATGATTTGCCTAGCCAGGCATTTACATTTTCAGTTAGGAAGACAAATAACACATACTGGAGATTTACACATTATCACAAGGACAATCTTAATCTGCTCTTCCCTTTGAAAGGGCTTAGTGTACTCTGAAACATTGCATCATTTCCCAAATACATGATCAGAGTAAGCTTTTTTGTACTGAAATGGGATGGCACATATCTTACAAGTAACTTTATTAACTAGGTCAGAATCCTCTAATTTGTAATTAAAATTGTTATTCTTGGGAGTGTGTAGCACATGGTTGTATAAACTGTAGAGTCTCAAATAGTCAAATTCAGCTGTTAAATTTTGGGTACTTCTGAAAATAAAAAAATTTTGATTGCTCAGATTTTCTAGCATGGGCTTCCAGACTTTATTTGTTTTTTTATTTGTTTATTTTATTTAAAATCTACCATTTTTACAATTTTTTAATGTTTAGCTTTTAAAGTTTATTTTGAGAGAGACAAACAGTGCAAGTGGGGGAAGGAAAGAAAGAGAATTTTATAGGAGTTAATATAATAATTATCATAATAAAAATAGTTACCATTGGATAGACTTTACTATGTACCTAACATCATGCTAAATATGTCACATAGACTTCTTTAATACTCATTAATAACTCTTTGAAGTAGATACTATTCTTTTTTTTTTAATTTTTTTTAATGTTTTTATCTATTTTTGAGACAGAAACAGAGCATGAGCAGGGGAGGGGCAGAGAGAGAGGGAGACACAGAATCCGAAGCAGGCTCCAGGCTCTGAGCTCTCAGCACAGAGCCCGACACAGGGCTCGAACTCACAAACCACGAGATCATGACCTGAGGCTAACCGACTGAGCCACTCAGGCGCCCCTATTCTTTTTTTTTTAATTATTTATTTATGTTTTAATTTACATCCAAGTTAGTTATCATGTAGTGCAGCAATGATTTCAAAGTAGATTCCTTAATGCCCCTTACCCATTTAGCCTATCCCTGTTCCCTCCAGCAACCCTCTGTTTGTTCTCTGTATTTAAGAGACTTGATTTTTTTTAATGATAATTCCTAACTGGTATCTCATGTCTAAGATTGAAAGCTATAATTTTTTTTAATGTTTGTTTATTGGGGCACCTGGGTGACTCAGGTGTCTGACTTCAGCTCAGGTCATGATCTCATGGTTCTTGAGTTCAAGCCCCACATTGGGCTGTCTGGTGTCAGCATGGAGGCTGCTTTGGATCCTCTGCCCCTCCCCAACTCATGCTCTCAAAAAATAAACATTAAAAAAAGTACAACAAATGTTTATTTTATTTTTGAGCGTGCATGCGTGAGAGGGAGTAAGAGGGAGAGAGAATCCCAAGCAGGCTCTGTCAGCACAGAGCCCTACTTGGGCCTTGATCTCCACAACCGCAGATCATGACCTGATGAGCCGAAATCAGGAGTCAGTCGTTCAACCGACTGAGCCACCCAGGCACCCTAAAGCACCCTAAAAATTTTTTAAAGGCTTACTCTTGGGAGACATTTTCACATAGATTAATGTTTTGTTGTTAAAGGTATGGTGGAGCTAGTTCCTGCTTCAGATACCCTCAGGAAAATCCAAGTGGAATATGGTGTGACTGGATCCTTTAAAGATAAACCACTTGCAGAGTGGCTGAGGAAATACAATCCTTCTGAAGAGGAATATGAAAAGGTGATTAGCATGTCTCCTTATTCCAGATAACTTTGTCAAAAATGTATTACATAGGTCATAAGTGCTTTCATTTTCCAGCTCTGGTGATTAGACATTTAGTTTAAGTTGTAAAAACAGCGTCTTTCTCTAATTAAAAATATATATGTATAAAAACAGTATATTTAATGGCAGGAGTCTGAGTGAAACCAATGCTAAATTACCCTCCAAACATTCCAAACATGCTTTTAGAGGCCAGCAAAACAGAGGTATTTTTATAATGCAGAATGTTACATTTCACAAAGATCTTGGAAAAGTTATGGAAATGAGGAAGAGTGGCTGTATTGTGTGGTAGCTGAGAGCAAGATTATGGGCTAGACTCTCTGAGCTTGACTTAGGTCCCAGGTTCCTCACTAGCTATTGAGCCTTGGGCAAATTATTAACCTCTTTTGTGCCTCAGTGACCTGTGGTATAAAATAGGATATATTATGGTATTATAGTACTTATTATGGCTGTAAAAAATAATAGTACTATAAGGTTATTATGAGAATTAAGTGAGTTTATATGAAAAGCCCTACATTAGAGGTGTCATTTTTTTTCTTTTGGCACACTTTTGAATGCTATGATAGGAAAGGAAAATCTCTTAAGAGTTAAAAACTTTTAATGATCCTAAATTGGCCTAAGAAAGACTCAAGAATACTTTTTTTTTCCTTTCTAAAAACACCTTCAATGGCAATATAAGGAGATCTGTTTTAATATCATTTGCCAACCTACTTTGTCATTAATGTATCATATTTAAAGATATGTACAAATGCTGTCTGTTGAGAAATTTTAATTTTGTAGAGGAATTTTGTCCTTTGTTGGTCTTTTAAACTGTTTAAGATCAACCCCTTTTCTTTGTTGTGGTATTGAGGAAGCAGTGCAGCAAAAGCCAATACTTGTTTATAGTAATGTTGGCTCTTTCGTGGTTCCGGGGAAAGTGGTTTGACACAAAATAATTGTCAAGTAAAATACATTGTGTACTTTTTATGCATTTAACTTTTAATATCCTTTACTAAGAATATAACATAGTGGAGTCACATTGCTTGGGTTTGAATCTTGGATCTGCCACTTAATAACAATTAGGTGGTTCTGGGAAAATAATTACTCTGTTTCAGTTTCCCTCATATGTAAAATAGCAATCATAATGGTACCTTTGTCATATACTGTGTTTGTATGTAGAAAAAGAATAGTATAGTGCCTAGTTTGTGATAAGTGCTATTTAAACATTTGGTCTTATCATCATCAGTAATAATTTCTGGGGAATAATCACATGGACATATAGAGCCTTATGACTGCTCCATTCAGAAATGTACTATTTTGAGGGGCATCAGACTTTTGATCTCAGCTCAGGTCTTGATTTCAGGGTTGTGAGTTCAAGCTCCACACTAGGCGTGAAGCCTACTTAAAAAACAAACAAAAATGAAATGTAGTGTCTTGAGAATATACTAAATGCATATGCTTTGGACAAAAATACTTATTATATACATCTTGCTCTATCGTTCTATATGATGTGTTAATAACTTAATCCCCAGGACAAGCAAGACTAAAGTGAAAGATTTCCATCTTTGAGAAACTTGCAGATGTTACATAAGGAGTCAACAAAACACATTAGTTATATTATTGTATGTTTAAAGATAGCAGGTGACTTTCTTTATACATGCCTTCCCTATAAGCCAAAAAAGGGGAAATACTCTTTTA
Source organism: Herpailurus yagouaroundi (assembly GCF_014898765.1). Lineage (NCBI taxonomy): Eukaryota > Metazoa > Chordata > Mammalia > Carnivora > Felidae > Herpailurus > Herpailurus yagouaroundi. Next base: position 32,921,895 of record NW_024412418.1, read on the forward strand.
TAATCCTTTATCACAGTGTTACCACTTGTGCTAAGTAGCAGAGGCTGTGAGGAGCAGAGGTCCACAACGATGATTCTTAAAAGATGTTCAAAGGCAGCACATACCCTCAGTAGGGACTGGCAGGATCTCTGCCTTTTAAAAGACAAAAGTTAGAGAGATAGGGGCAATAACCATCTTTAGAAGGTGTTTTTTTCGAAATAGGGAAAGGCTGGCTTTTGTTACCATAACCTAGTTTATAAGCTATTAAGAAAATGGATTATGATAGTATTTTCAAAGGGTGATGAATTACTTTAATCTTTATAACCTGCCTCCTTTAAAAATTTTTTTTCCCTAAAATAATTTTATATCTTTATTATAGGCTTCTGAAAATTTTATCTATTCTTGTGCTGGATGCTGTGTAGCTACCTATGTTTTAGGCATCTGTGATCGACACAATGACAACATAATGCTTCGAAGTACAGGACATATGTTTCACATTGACTTTGGAAAGTTTTTGGGCCATGCACAGATGTTTGGTAGCTTCAAAAGGTACTAATACTGTTTTTGTTGCTAAAGAAGAGAGGCACTTAAATACCCCAGGGGGCGCCTAGCTGGTTCAGTTAGTTGTGCATGCAACTCTTAATCCCAGGGTCATGAGTTCAAGCCCCATGTTGGGTGTAGAGCCTACTTATAAAACAAAAAACAAAAAAACACAGTACTTCAGGTAATTCTGAAGATTTCCACATTGTGAATTGCTTTTCAAAAGGTATTAATAAAATTATCTGTATCCATCCATTATTTGTATATATATCTGCAAGAGTTTCTGTAGTAATTTTTACTTGAAGGAAAAAGAAATTGACCTTTCTTACCATGTGAGTGTTAAGTTTTTGATGATTTTAACATCAACTGTTTTACAATCTAAGCATTCCTCCTCCACTTTTTTCTTCCCAAGAAAGCTGAAGCTGTTGGTTTGCTTTCTTCAGATTTATTCAAGAGATCGTTGATTTTGAGTGAATTCATTTCAAGTAATGCTAAAGATATTTTCATTTTGGGGGCACCTGGGTGGCTCAGTTGGTTAAGCGTCCGACTTCGGCTCAGGTCACGATCTCGGGGTCTGTGAGTTTGAGCCCCGCGTCAGGCTCTGTGCTGATAGCTCAGAGCCTGGAGCCTGCTTTGGATTCTGTGCACTCCTGCTCCCGTCCCTCCCCCCTTCCCATCTCTTCCTCTCCCCTGCTTGTGCTCTGTCTCCCTCTGTCTCTCAAAAATAAATAAATGTTAAATAAAAGATTTTTGTTTTGACAGTATTAGAATTTTATGTAAGATATCTTTGTGTATTTTGATGAACCTTTATTTTGACACATTTAGCCATAACATTGATTTTAATTAGTGGACACAACTTATTTTAAAAGAGAGGCACTTTTTATTTCACAAATTAATGTCCCAAACATTAACTGCCTCTTTTCTTGCTGTTCTTTGCCTTGTAGCTCCCACTGAGCATGACTGGGGATGAAAAAGACCCTAAGAGATGACTTTACCATTGTAGTACACGAGGATGAGTGTGTGTGTGTGGTAACCTTTGCTGAAATGAATTAAGGTGTATTTTATCTAGTTAGTGGTACCTGTAAAAAATGCTCCCATTTGTATAACGGCAATGAGTGCAAAATTTTTGTCTGTATATTTGTAGCTACTATTTGATCACTATTTGAGTGTGTGGATTTATAAATATCATCTTGGAAAAAATTCATATATTCTAAGTAATGAGATTGATTATATGAAGGCTTTCCTGCAAATACAAATTTATAAGTTTTAATGCAGATTCAACACTGCCCAGTACTAAGTTTCCCAGATGGAAATTGCTATGGCTCAGATAGCTTCGTTCAATAACCATGTGATAACAATAGCACTATTTGAATATCTTCTATAAATAATACTTTGTGTGTATTTTCTTTTTAAATAGGGACCGGGCTCCTTTTGTGCTGACTTCTGATATGGCATATGTCATCAATGGGGGTGAAAAGCCCACCATTCGTTTCCAGTTGTTTGTGGACCTCTGCTGCCAGGCCTACAACTTAATAAGAAAGCAAACAAACCTCTTTCTTAATCTCCTTTCTCTGGTAACTCTGTTCTTTTATAAGCCTTTAATTAATTTACATTACTGCTCTGTGTTTCAGTATCTAAAGAAGGATATTTTGGAATGAAATTTACTGTAGTTTCAAATGTCAGATATACTATCACCAAAATATTCAAAAATTGCTGCTCTGTAAAATATTCCAGACACCGTTTATATAAAATACAAAAAAATAAGTCACGAGAGTGGGCTACCCTGGGAGTGAGGAGTAAAAAGTACCTGAAAAGGACCCTGAGAGGGTCATCTGGAATGCTGGAACATATTTTGTGTCTTAATCTGGGTGTGTTCAGATTTTTATACTTCTCTGGATGTTTATTAAGTTAAAAGTAAACCTCCACTATGATTATTGTGACTGAACTTGATATAAAAACAGAGGACTAGACAAAAGGTCTGTATTTTACAGCTTTTATTCCATAACCTGGCTTTGTGACATCCAACAGTTGACTTCCTTGGCCTTGGTGTTTTTCATTTGTAACTGGATCACTTAGGTCCCTAAAACACTAATACGGACTCTTCAAAACTGTGATTGTTTTGTTTGCTTCAGTTCTAATTACTTGGCCAGCTTTTAAGGGATGGGTAAGGAACAGAGTTTTAAAAAATTGAACTCACAAACTCTTTTTTCCTTTCTACAGATGATTCCTTCAGGGTTACCTGAACTTACAAGTATTCAAGACTTGAAATATGTTAGAGATGCACTTCAACCCCAAACTACAGATGCAGAAGCTACAATTTTCTTCACTAGGTAAGGCATATTTAAATATTTTAGAGAAGGGACATAGCTTTGATTTGTTTTCCTTAAACAAATGCTATATATCAAAATTCTGATTTTTCAGGAAGGAATTGTGAGTCACAGTATTAGCAAATAGTAGCCTTATCAAAAGTATATTTTATGTCAGAAGTTTGTTTACTGAATAAATGTAAAGGATTTGCAATAACCATTTTAAAAATAAATTTCTCTCAAAATAGCTGGTTTTATTTAGTATATGACTTCAATTATAAACATCCTGTGTATGAACTATTTCTGCAAGACGTATTTTCTATAATGCCAAATACAAGGTTTTTTGGGTTTTTTCCTAAAATAATATCTGTGTTAATCTGTTTTTCAGGATTCTGCCATGACAATTTTTGTGGATACTATAAATGCTTAAAACAGTGAACTCTGGGACACTGCTATAGTAAATTGTTAATGTATGACATGGTACTTAAAACACGTATACCAATTATTGGCATTTGAACTTGTTATTTTTGCTTTAAAAGCAGATCTTCCTGGCAAATTGGTCACCTCATTATTGTGGTATAATGATACCACCTCATTATTATGCCATAGCAGGGAGGGACACATGAGCTTATGTTCTTTTCTCCTTTTTCTCTTGCCTTCTTCCTCTCAGTGGAGAAGAGATAGAAAACTGGACTGGACTTCCCTAGTCTCAAGAGTCTGGCCTGAATTGAATTGAAGGAAGCTGACTTTTGTATAGCCTTCCAAACTAATCCTGATAATTTAGGTATTGATGGGTTTTGCTTTGTTTTTTTAAAGAGATTTGTTGCCTCTCCTGGCAAAACTATAAAGCAGGCATGTATCAGTCTGCTTGAGCTGCCATAACAAAATACCATAGACGACATGGCTTAAAAAACAGACGTTTATTTTCTCTTAGTTCTGGAAGCTGGAAAGTCTAAAATCAAGGTGCCAGCTGATTCACTTCCTGGTGAAGGCTCTAGGTTATAGACCATTGCCTTCTTGAGGTTTTCTCACATGAAAGAAGGAGATATAGAACAAGAAAGCATAAGCTTTCTTGTGTGTTCTTACAGGAATTTTTATCCTTATCCTTGTGACCTCTTTTAATCTTACTAACTCCATAAAGGCCATATGGGGTTGGGGTTCAATGTATGAATTTTGGAGGATACAAATATTCAGTCCATAGCCAGGCAAGAACCTTTGTGTGAGGTTCTTGACTTTTCTTTTTGAATCTCTTTCCTCTTTCTGGATTCCTTTATCCTGTTTCTGAGACTTCTTGTTTCTTTTTGCATGCCTAAAATGTTTTACTCAAACCTGCCTTCCAGATTTATTCCCACCAAACTCCATATCCTGTCAAAACTTCTTTTTCCAACTAAGGGAAATTATGATTATCTGAAGAAGGAATCTGATTCCAGATGCTACTACTATTTGATAGAAGAGATTTTATTAAATTTGAATTATTTTCCGATGCTTCCTTCTATACCTGTTTAGTTGCTACCTTCCCTGTTTATTAAAAGGGAATTAAAGGGGTGCCTGGGTGGCTCAGTTGTAAACTGTCCAACTGTGACTCTTGGTTTCAGCTCAGGTCATGATCTCAGTTTATGAGTTCAAGGCCCGCTTGGGATTCTCTGTCTCCCCCTCTCTGCCCCGCCCCCACTTGCACACATGTTCTCTCTCCTCTCTCTTTCTCTCTTTCTCTCTCTCAAAATAAATAAAAGGGGGGATTAAATAATTATTTTTTTGGCATTGTACCAATTATCTTCTATAATTGGGGGTATCGGACCCCACAGAGCTCAAGAAATGAAAGCATTGTTTCTTGGAGACAATGGGATGGGATGGAATGGAGACTTTCTTGTGCTAAAATGTTTTGTTGGGATGGAATATCTTTTAATGGGTTTTTGGCCTGAAGAACAAAGGAAACCCTTTACAAAGTGAGGATCTGCTTAATATTTTAAAAGGAATGAAAATGGGGTGCCTGACTGGCTCAGTTAGTAGAGCATGTGACTCTTGATGATCAGGGTCATGAGTTCAGGCTCCATGTATATATATATACATACCCACACATGGAGACACAGAGGTAGGTAGGTAGGTAGGTGGGTAGATAAAAATTTAAGGGGCGCCCAGCTGGCTCATTCAGTAGAGTGTGTGACTCTTGATCTCGGGGTTGTGAGTTCACGCCTCACATTGGGTGTAGAGATTAAAAATGAAATCTTAGGGGCGCCTGGGTGGCGCAGTCGGTTAAGCGTCCGACTTCAGCCAGGTCACGATCTCGCGGTCTGTGAGTTCGAGCCCCGCGTCGGGCTCTGGGCTGATGGCTCAGAGCCTGGAGCCTGTTTCCGATTCTGTGTCTCCCTCTCTCTCTGCCCCTCCCCCGTTCATGCTCTGTCTCTCTCTGTCCCAAAAATAAATAAATGTTGGAAAAAAAAAAAATTAAAAAAATAAAATAAAAAAAATAAAAATGAAATCTTAAAACACTTTTTTAAATAAGGAATGAAAATATTTTTCATCTTTTATTATGTTAAAAGAACTGAACATGTTTTCTCATGAACATTTACTATTAATGTATTTTCTGATTGTTTTGTAGGCTTATTGAATCAAGTTTGGGAAGCATTGCCACAAAGTTTAACTTCTTCATTCACAATCTTGCTCAGTTGCGTTTTTCTGGTCTTCCTTCCAATGATGAGCCCATCCTTTCATTTTCACCCAAAACATACTCATTTAGACAAGATGGTCGAATCAAGGAAGTCTCTGTTTTCACTTACCATAAGAAATACAACCCGGATAAACATTATGTAAGTTTGTTTTTGGTATTTGTAGAGACTCATGCATGCATTACTGTTGTCCTTTCCTGGTTCCTTCACTGACTCTGCTAAAGTTCCTAACACTTGCTCTTCTCATACTTCTTTCTTTTTGGATGGTCCAAAATAAATACATAGAGGAATCCCTTATTGTTTTTTGGTATTTATTTCTTGGTAAATTTGCTCCCAAACCATAGGAGAAGAATGTTACTCTTCCTTTCAGAGACCAGACTAAAAGGATGGTGCTATTTTGCTTTTTCTCCTTCCTTGAATTTGTTCTTAATTTTAAGGTAAAGCTTGCTCATGGTAACAAATTCATCCTATTTATAAGCATATGAAGTTTTTAGTTCTCATTCCACTAAGGATGAAGTATTATAAAACACACACACACACACATAAAGTTCATCTTTGAACAAAAACATCATCTTTAGTATGCTTCCCCTTGTCCCCCAAAAGGATAGCATGATCATCTGTTTTATTATTTTTCACCCTTGTGCTAATACTTTTGCTGGGAAATACTTTGCAGCACAGTCTTTAAATTGTTGATAAAGTGGTATTTTATAAAGCAATTTTATTATTTTAATTTTCACCTATTAGTAAATTTTTGTAAGTTTATTTAGTGTTTTATCCTAACACCATTTTACTGAGTAGTCCATTCTTTCCCTCAATGATTTATGACATTAATATATCATAATGTAGAATATTATAATGGTAGTATATTTTAAGTGTAATGGATATACATATATTCATTCCTGAATTTATTTCTGGTCTTCTGTAAATATATGACTTATTTCTATAACAGTATTGTATTCTGTAAAGTACTGTGACTTTACCATAGTTTAAATATCCAGTAAGACAAGTTTTCCCTGATCCTCCTGCCACCATAAATTTTGCTTTTCTCATTTACTCTTTTAAATGAACCTATTAATATGTTCATTGGAAATGCACTAAATTTATAAATTTCAGGAAGTACATTTATTATATTTAATCCTGGAAATAAGTGAATTTCACTTTCCAGTTGTTTATATATCTTACAGTGGTTAATATCACTATTAGATATAGTTGATGTGCTATATATAAATACTTTTATATATAGTATAAATGTATAAATGTATAAATGTTTATATATAGTATAAACATAAATGACTTTTATGTTTGCTGTTTCTTATCAGTGACATATCGATTACTAATTTAAAAGCATTTGGACTACACAGAATGGTCAAGCTATGAATTTTCTGTCAGGGAAGTATTTTGTTTAATGCATTTGGGTTGTGATTTCTTTTCAGATTTATGTAGTCCGAATTTTGAGGGAAGGACAGCTTGAGCCATCATTTGTGTTCCGGACCTTTGATGAGTTTCAGGAGCTTCACAATAAGCTCAGTATTATTTTTCCACTTTGGAAGTTACCAGGGTATGTTCCCATTGTTGTTTATTAATCCTTTTTCACAGAAACAATTTCTTACCAAGCGTAGGTCAAAAGCTTTGTGTAAACACGTGGTAAGATACAGTGGACCATGTGTGACTTACTTTCCTTTGTATGGCAGGGGTCTGATCCGTCCATAGACAAGGAACTGTATGTTTTTGGTGAATGAATAAACAGTGAATAAATGATCAAGATCCTAAACTTAAAATATGGGATTTTCTAGCTTTCTAGAAAAGCTAGAAAAAAACTTTCAGTTGAAGCTTTTTTTTTTTTTTTTTTTTTTTTTTACAAATCCTATTGGGCTAGGTAAATTGTTGCTTCAACTACCTTTACAGTGAGGTCAGGGAACTTAGTTGAACCTCTTAGTTTATTGTCTGTACCACAGTGAGCAACACCAGATAATAATTTAGAATCTTGGTTTTAGAAAAGTCAGATTTTAAATCACTGCAGAAATAATTTTGGCCATACTCAGCTCCTTGAGGGGGAAAAAAAAAAAAGCTGAGGTATTGAGACTGTTAGTCAAAATCTTATATAACTTAGTTTTGTATCAGTTACCCTTTCAAAACCCTCAGTTTTGATGTGGCTGATGACCAATAGATTTCCTGCATCAAGTTGCTCATATTCTTCTCAGAATCAGAATTTATTTCCATGTGCAGCACTGTCAGCAAAATAGGCAGAGTTAAGATTATCTTGATTTAGACCCTATGTCACTTGTGGACACAGTATTGACCTGGTATGGGACTACTATTCAACAATAACTTTGGCTGATTGAGTGAGTAGTGATTATTTTGGAAGATATGCATAAAATATTGTGAATAGGCTAATGTTGAGAAGAAATAGTAGAAAATAAGTAATAAATAGCAAAATAGCAAAACAATGTGTCTTTTGTACCAAGGTTTATAAAAGGATAACAGGTACTTGAACTACTTCATCTCCAGTACTTTGAAAAGAAATTACAAAACTTACTTTCTAGAAGATTAAGACTCCACTTTGTATTTAAGTATATATTTTTAAAAATACTTCTAATTAAATATTATACTTAAGTCTATAAATATTTCCAGGTGAAATAATTTAAATCCCACTTGTTTTTGTTTTCTTTTGTAGTTTTCCTAATAGGATGGTTCTGGGAAGAACACACATAAAAGATGTAGCAGCCAAAAGGAAAATTGAGTTAAATAGTTATTTACAGAGTTTGATGAGTGCTTCAACGGATGTGGCCGAGGTGACTGTCCTGATTGAAAAAATAACCACATACTCTTCTTTGTGCTACATAATATTTAAACTAATGATTTGTTTTCCTCTTGTGTCTTAGTGTGATCTTGTTTGTACTTTTTTCCACCCTTTACTTCGTGATGAAAAAGCTGAAGGAATAGCCAGGACTGCAGGTGAGATTATTTTTTCTCTTTCTTGATAATTTACAGCTTCCTTATGACATGCAAACCTGTAATTTCTCAGTGGATGTGGCAGAGTGACAGTGGGGTTATTGGCAGTGGTCTGGTGAGAGTGAAACGGGGGTATTCTTTCCAAGGCCATCAATTTCTGGATACACATCATTTTCCCGATAGAGTGCGGTTACTAAAAAACTATAAATCAGTGGCCTATTAGGTTATTTACCTTTTTCTTTCCCCACATGCAATGGTCGTGGAATTATAGCAAATTTCTTTTGTTGTTGTTTTAACCAGTGCAAGCAAGATAAAATAAAGATGAACGTATTTATATTTTCAGATTCAGGTCCTTTCAGTCCTACTCCAGGCCAAATTGGAGGAGCAGTGAAATTATCTGTCTCTTACCGAAATGGTACTCTTTTCATCATGGTGATGCACATCAAAGATCTTGTGAGTGTTTACAAATAATGATGATTGTAGAGAAAACCTATACCTTGGTAAGAAGTATTACTATTAAGGGAATGCTTTTCTTTATAGGTAACTGAAGATGGAGCTGACCCAAATCCATATGTCAAAACATACCTACTTCCAGATACCCACAAAACATCCAAACGGAAAACCAAAATTTCACGAAAAACTAGGAATCCAACATTCAATGAGATGGTAAGTTAAAATCATTTCTAAAAATGTCCTAGATTTGTTCTTTTGAGATTTTAAAGTTTAAACACTTAAAATTTTTTAGGTATCAGTTGCAGAACTATTTATTGTTCTAGTGAAGCTACTCAATAGCAATCTAGTGGTACTTAACAAAATGTTGCAGAATTGAACCTGCCATCATTGACCCTTAGGTTTTAAAAGATCTTAGGAGTTCTTATTCAACCACCCTTTCATGTTTGTAGCCCCTCTGCAACATTTCCAAAAAGTGGATGTTCAGTCTGTGCTGAAATGCTTCCAGGCCATCCACTTTGATTTGGGCAGTTCCAACTCTTAGATTATTTTTTATACTGGGCTGAAATCTTCACCCCCTGCAATTTGCACTTAGTGGGTTTCAGTTGTACCTCTTGGAACCACACAGAACTACTCTTTTTCTCCTTCTGCGTGACAGCTCTTCTGATAACTGAAGTTCAAATGCCCTTCCTGTTTATCCTTTTAAAACATCTTCAGTACTTTTACCTTTATTTGATAGGATGTAATTTAAAAATCCTCCTCTTCCTAATTGGTTTTAGTTTGCCAGCAACCCTCTTCATATAAAGAGTGCTCTAAACTAAAAGCAATAAGCAAAGCATCAACTGAACAGTGTGGAACAGAACTGTGACTTTGCTGAGTGACTCAGAACTTAGAAACTTATCTATTAAAGCCTGCTAACCCTTAGTTAACTACATTTTCAGGATAAACACCACATTATTTGTGTGTATTAACAAAAATGTCTAGATAGAGATTTGGAAGAAAATAAATCTGGATTTTCATCAAGGTTATAAGTTTGTTAAAATGTAGCCCTTTAAAAGCATATACAATATTTGATGAAGACCAGGTGATGTTATTCTCAAAAAGTAGTATTGGTTTTTTCTAGTTGGTAGTGTTGTACTTTCAAGAAATAAAATGTGGTCAGTTTTTAGTTATTATTAGGCAGTGAGAAGGACTAGATTAAAGTGATATTTCTTAGAAGTTATGATGAGGCTTTGTTGGGGGGAAAATCTGTTTTGATGTGATATTTCAAAGAGCTTTTCAGCATTCCAGATTTGCTATAAACTGCATGTGTACTTGGTGAATTTGCAGTGAAGTATGGATAATCAGAAATTATCATTTCATGGCATATAAAATCCAACAGAAAAGACAACAAGAAGAAATTCTAACCCTTATTCTTTGTAAAATAATTATGTTATCCCATCTTGCTTCCTTCCATTCTCCGGCTCAGATTTCAGGCGTCTGCACTGTAACTGATTTTCCCTTTACCATACCTGCATCTCAGAAAATCCATGTTGTTAGTTTTTAGCCAATAATAATTTTCTACTTTGTGCATTTCTATGTCAGACATTCAGAGGAATGATAATGATAATCCAAGACTCCTGAATACAAAATGTGCATCTAAAGTATGAGACACATTCCACCAGATGTGTCATAGTCAATGCCAGCAATTGTAGTCTCTTTACTAATCTCACTTCTGTTTTTACTTAAAATAATCTGTAATTTACTGTTTCTTTTTGCCTTTGCTATAGCTTGTGTACAGTGGATATAGCAAGGAAACCCTAAGACAGAGAGAACTTCAACTCAGTGTTCTCAGTGCAGAATCTCTGCGGGAGAATTTTTTCTTGGGTGGAATAACCCTGCCTTTAAAAGATTTCAACTTGAGCAAAGAGACCGTTAAGTGGTATCAGCTGACTGCGGCAACCTATTTGTAAGCTAATGAATTTCTGAGCTTTGGAAGTAAGAACAGTTATAAACACGTAAACACATACACACTTATGAACTTTGTATAGTATTTTTATACTTGGACAGAAATTATAAAGTAAATGTACTTAACTGCATTTTGATACATCTGTTGGACCAACAGTCACATAATTAACTTTAAGAACTTGTTGAAGCCATTGCTGTTTTAAAGTCATTATATAGAATGCTATAAACTCTAAACTTAATATATAAGTCCTGACAAAGACTTTGAGTTGGTGAAGGATTTAATCCTTTCTTGAGCAATTCAGAGTAATAGCTTTAGTTTGGTCTGATAGTGCTATGTCAGTTCAGCCATCTATTTTGCATTGTTTCTTACACAGACACAGCATGTTTGTTTTCCTGTTTTGCACCTTTTATAGCCTTTACCATTGTGTGTGTTCGTAAACACCAAAGGAAAGGAAAGGTGCAGGATGTTACCAGAAAATGCAGCTGCTATTCACAGGGCCGAAAAGCAAAGCACAAGTAGATAGTTATGTTCAGAACTACTACGTAGTTTATAGAAGTAGGGGAAAATAATACTGCTTTTTATCACCCATGTCTTTAAAGCCTTTTTCAGAATAAGTGCCAATCACTGAAGTTGTAAATAATGGTGCCTTAACTTCATATGCTTCCCTGGCACTTCATTCTGATTTTTTCCTGACTTGATAAATAATTAGTAAGTCGTTTTCACTCACTTCCAACTTACTAAAGATAAGAATTATGTACATTTACTAATGTTTTTCCCACAGAAAGATAATTTTTTCTACTTCTCATGTGACTTAGTTAAACGTTTGATTTATGTTTTTGTTGCTCTATAACTGAATGAGATTCACCAATGTAACTGTATAATAAATTCCATCATTCCATTATAATCCTACATTTATTCCCAGGAGTGTGAATTGAACTTTGGTAATCCATCTCCATATATCTATACTCCTCTTCTTCATTAAGCAAGTGAAAATTGTTCACTCGTGTTCCCATTCCTGTTTGGTAGAAGAACCCCATGAATAGGGCAGACTCCTCACAAGAGGCCCAGGATAAGATTTCTAGGGTCCAGACTGAATTTTAATGTAGATTTTTTATAGCAAAATTTGTCTTGTAAGCTGTCTTACTTATTTTTGTAAACACTATACATTCACATGAATTACTTAATATAATGGGATTCAGAATCATAAGGGACATGATTGAAATTATTCTACAGTAACCATTAAGGATAAGATTCATTTTTATTATTCACCTGCACACATAATTTTGTGTTTAGTTTGAATAAATATGTTTATATATTCTCATGGCTAGCATGGACTTTCTGACAGTTGTTGAATGGTAATAGAGATTGTAGTAATCTAGTTGCTGTGAGGTAACTGACAAAACATGTAATGAAGAATACCAGCAGAGAAAGGACAGTCTCCACTTCAGTTGCCCGTAACATAATTTTTATGAACTGTGCAAATGTTTAATGTAAATGGTGAAACCTACAGAGCAGAAATAGAATGGCTGAGGATGTATCTATCAATGGGACAGATTAAAAAAAAAAAAACACTTGAAATTTTTGGTGCCTAACACTAATGGTCCATTTGTAGGAAACCCTGTTAGTATAATATATGAATGTCTTTTTTTTTTTTATGTTAAAATGTGTTGTCTATTTAATAACTTAATTAAAATGCAGATCAAAGCACACCTTTTTTTTTTTTTTTTGCTTTTTCCACATCCAGTTAACATTTCTTTGTAGTGTACAAGTACTTTTGCAGATATAAAGAAGTGCTAGATATTTTCCCTTTAGCTTTGAGACCTAATTTCATTCCATGAGTTATCACTTAGCCACTGTAAAAAAAAAGAAAGGAAAAGAAAAAAAGTACTGTGTTGGTAGAAGGCCATTGTTAATTGGACTCCATGTATACTGCCTATTTGCAATTTGTTACAGCAGTGTCTTTCAGCACAAATAATAGAGCTAGAAAATGTGATGTCATTTTTCCATTACAACAAATGTGGATTTCTTACCTAAAAATGTATATTATGATTGATACTGTTCAGTTAACCAGAGTTCAGAACAAATGGTAATGTTTTTTCTTAATTTAACTCATTTTGTGCCTTCTTTGCTCATTAAAAAAAAAATGCACACATATTTTACGTATGTTTTAATGTAAGTTATTTCTTTGTAAAAATGCTAATCTTCAGCCCTTACAAAAAAAAAGGACAGAGACGCCTCTTTGCACTATTATCAGTAGATTTTTAAATCAGTTGTTTTTTAAAAAAACATTTTATAAAGCTTGCATTGAAGTAAATCTGAAGCAAAAGTTTAAGCAGACTCACCAAGACACTAATTTTTATGTATAATCACAATGTTTTATATCTATCTTTACTGAGTAAAAATAATTATGCTACATGTAAGTCCTGCACCAGAAAAATTATTTCCTTTTGCAGTGTTTTGGGATTTGGAAATAATGGTTTACTCCAAGAACCTATTATTTTCTCTACTGAGGAACCCAATGTAGAACTTGCACTGACATTTTTATTACTGCCTTTATAAAAACCTATAGGTAGCTAACTGTTAAGGCATGTATGATATTTGATAAAGTATTCTTTTTTCAAATTGAAGTTGTATAAAAGTTTCAATATCTTGCCTTAAGTTGGTTGACTGTTCTTGGATTCAAGTATTGTGGCACTTAAAAAAAGAAAATACTCAATTTTCATACTTAGACTTCAGATCAAAAAGGACTAAAGCCCCCACTTACCATAATCCATGGATTTACTTACATGCTGTTCGATTAGCAGTGCAAATATGAATGAATATGGCAAGTAATCTCTATAAGAACCAAATACTTTAATTATATTAGGGTAGTGAGTAAAGATGTATAATATTTTTATTAATACCTTGAATATATTCAGTGGATTGAATGTGACTTCATAACCTGTACTATGATTGTATTAAAATATTTCTGGAATAAAGGAACTCTGCTGTCATTTCTTTACTCATCAACATATTAACATTTTTGGTTCCAAACTTTATATGAACTCGGGGAGCCTGCCTGGCTCAGTTGGTAGAGCATGCAACTCTTGATCTTGGGGTTGTGAGTTCAAGCTCCATGTTGGGCATAGAGTTTACTTAAAAAATAAATAAACTTTGATATGAGCTCACTGTTGTGTACTTTGTTTCTCACCCAGGAGTTTATTAAGTTCAAATATCCTGAATTTCAAAACTGATCTGTCAGTTGCCCTAAAAATCTGATTTCTAAATATGGTTCTTTGAAGATCTGGACTGCCACTTTGCCCCATCATTATTTCATATAATTGGAATGACAAAATATGCAATATTTACAGACTTCTCTGAGTATGGTCCATGGCCTTTGGTGGTTTACTAGACTAGTATAGTAACAGCATGTTATATATATATACCTATCTATAAAACAGAGAAATGTAGATTTCTCTAATATTTTACCTCCATCTTGGAATAATCCAGTGTGAGGTTATGGTTCTCTGACCCTACAGAGAACATGTAAAGGGGCCCAGAGTCCACAAAAAACTAATAACTTACACAAAGCCAATTTCCTGGGGCAATAAACCCAGTTTCAGTCGGGGGGGGGGGGGCCTTAATTTCATCCTTACTTTTTTTTTATAATTTTTTTTAATGTTTATTCATTTTTGAAAGATAGAGACAGAGCACAAGCAGGGGTGGGGCAGAGAGAGAGGGGGACACAGAACTGAAGCAAGCCCCAGGCTCTGAGCTGTCAGCACAGAGCCCGACACGGGGCTCGAACTCACAAACCGTGAGATCATGACCCGATCGGAAGCCAGACGCTCAACAGACTGAGCCACCCAGGCGCCCCTCACCCTTACTTTTTTGAAAAATTTTATCACACAAAACTTAGACATACAAAATTAGATAGCAGGGTAATGAACACCATGAATGAATCCATCATACACCTTCAGTTACTTACCTTAGGCTAATCTTGTTTTATCTGTATTAACTAGGATGGGGCTTTTTTTCTTTTTTCTTTTTTTTTTTTTAGGATTCTTAAATCTTTCTTCAATTCTAAATAATTTATTGTGACTTCCTTTCCAAATTTACTACTTCTCTCCAACTGTTTTAAGTCCTCCATTGAGTTTTGGTTTTTTTTTTTTAAGTTTTTTTAATGTTTATTTTTG
The DNA here is from genome assembly GCF_014898765.1 of Herpailurus yagouaroundi. Lineage (NCBI taxonomy): Eukaryota > Metazoa > Chordata > Mammalia > Carnivora > Felidae > Herpailurus > Herpailurus yagouaroundi. The sequence goes on from NW_024412418.1 coordinate 32,936,911, forward strand.
AGAGAGAGAGAGACAGAGACAGAGTATGAGTGGGGGAGGGGCAGAGAGAGGGAGACACAGAATCCCAAGCAGGCTCCAGGCTCAGCTGTCAGCACAGAGCCCAACACGGAGCTCAACCTCATGAACCATGAGATCATGACCTGAGCTGAAGTCAGATGTTCAACCCACTGAGCCACTCAGGCGCCCACTCCCATCAAGTTTTTAGTTTTGGTTGTTATACTTTTCATTTCTAGAACAATTATTTGGTTATTTTTGTTTGAATCATGATCCAGGAAAGACACAAGACTGCCACCATTAAAATGGTAAAGAGGTTTTTTAGCAAATGTTGATGGGACAATCAGCCACATGCAAAAGAACGGTACAGCATATGCAACAATTCAAAATAGATCAAAGATCTAAACAAAGTTATATAAAACTCTTAGAAGAAAACATGGGTGTACATCTTTGTAACCTTGGATTGGACCAGAGGTTTTTTGTGTTTTTTTTTTTTTTGTTTGTTTGTTTTTTTAATTAGGAGCCGGGGAGGGGCAAAGAGAGAGGCAAAGAATCCCAAGCAGGCTCTACATATCTCAAAACTACTATGAGATACCAATTCATACCCACTGGGATCCCTAGAATTTAAAAGTGATAGGGTGCTCCTGGCTGGCTCAGTTGGTAGAGCAACCAACTCTTGATCTCAAGGTCGTGAGTTCAAGTCCCACATTGGGCATGGAACCTACGAAATAAAGGCATTTATTTATTTTTAAGTCTATGCAGAGGGGCGCCTGGGTAGCTCGGTGGGTTAAGTGTCCAACTTCTGCTCAGGTCATGATCTCATGGTTTGTTACTTCGAGCTCCGCATCGGACTCTGTGCTGACAGCTCAGAGCCTGGAGCCTTCTTCAGCTTCTGCGTCTCCCTCTCTGCCCATCCCCCACTCGTGATCTCTCAAAAATTAACATTAAAAATAAATTTTTAAAAAGTCTGTGGAGAACTTTGAGCCCTCATTCATTGCTAGTGGGAACGTAATGTGGTGCCGCTGATGTCGAAAACGTTTGGCAGCTGCCAAAAAAAGTTAAAATTACCACATATATATATATATTATATACATATATATACACATATATATACATATATGTATATATATTTCCAAAAATTGAAAAGAGGTAGTCAAATACTTGTACACAAATGTTCATAGCATTACTCATAATGGCCAAATAGAAATAAAATGTGGCATATCCATATAGAATGTTATTTAACCACAAAAAGTAACGAAGATGCTACAACATGGACAAACCTTGAAAACCTTATGATAATGAAGAAGCCAGTCACAAAAGGCCACATATTGTATGATTCCATTTATATGAAATGTCCAGAATAGGCAAATCCATAGAGACAAAGCAGATTAGTGGTTGCCACGGCCTGTGGGGGAGTGGAGCCTAGCAGGTAATTCCTTAAAGAGTACAAGGCTTCTTTTTGGGGTGATGAAAATTCCTGGAATTGATGATGGTTGGTTGCATAATACTGTGAAAATACCAAAAGGCACTGAATTGTACACTTCAAAATGGTTAAAATAGCAAATTTTATAGTATGTGAATTTTACCTCAAAAAAGGTTTAAAAGTTCAACCCTTAAAGACCCTTTGGTCACTGAACCTCTATTTTTAATAAATGTGTTAACAGTAACGTTTTAGATCTAATATTTTTTTTTGTCTTGAAAAAATAATCAGGTTTCAGGGCACCTGGCTCAGCCAGCTGGTTACGTGTCCAACTTGTATTACGCTCAGGTCACGATCTCACATTCGAGATGGAACCCCAAGGTGAGCTCCGTGCTGAACATGCAGCTGCCTGGGATTCTCTCTCTGCCCTTCCCCCACACACTCTCTCTCAAAATAAATAAACTTTAAAAAGTGATAGCGGTGGCTGCGTGGTAACTACCATGACTTCCAGTGTAGCACTTACTACCAGGGTATTGTAATTGTGAATTCATTAAGGGTAGAGAAAGACTGTGACGTAGCTAGTACCAAGACAAGAGCTGGCGCTGGTGAATGGATGAACAACTGCATAGTTGAACCTCAGGCGCCCAAATTCGGTGGCCTTTCTGGGGCAGGGACCAAATCCACCAATCCCTGAAACTGTAGCTGCTCCACGCTCACTCCCAGTCGGGGATTCGAACCTGTACATTTTTAGTGCTGACAGCTCTTCCAGAAAGTCTAACGGCGCACTTAATTTCCCGCTCTGGCCAGAAGCCTCCTTAAAGACCGATGCATGCCGGGATACGTAGTCCTGCACCTCGAGGAATCGTGGGGCACAACTCTGAAATGCATCTCGGGACATGCAGCCAGGGGACGCCGGGAGTCACGCAGCGTAGCTCCGCCTCCTGCACGAGAAAAGGTGGACGTATGTGAGGTCACTTCCTGTGTGCTGGGTAGTTTCCTGCGGCTTTCCTACCCTCGCTCTCTTTTTTGCTGCCTGACCGCCGCCATCATGGGTCGCATGCACGCTCCCGGGTGAGCTCGGGTTTCTGAGCGGGTTGCAAAGCTCGGGCCGCGGGGTGAGGGGAAAAGGGGGGCGTGTGGGCAGCGAACTGAGGGGGTTGATGTTGTAGGTTATTGTGGCACTGGCCACCACCACCACCACTTTATTCCGAGACTTTCTTTCCCCAGGAAGGGCCTGTCCCAGTCGGCTCTGCCTTACCGCCGCAGCGTGCCCACCGTAAGTAGCTTGCGGAGACACGGGAGAAGTCGGGGAGGGGTGCTACTATCCGTCGCTCGGGAGAAGCGGTACCGAGGCGTGGGGGCCATGTGTGCGTGAGGAGCTCCTCTTGGAGGGTGGTAAAGACCTCTGTGCTTCGGTACCATCCCTGGTTTCTCCTTCTAAGGCAAGTTTCTTTTCCCTAAACAGTGGCTGAAGTTGACGTCCGACGACGTGAAGGAGCAGATCTACAAACTGGCCAAAAAGGGCCTGACTCCCTCACAAATCGGTGGGTATATATATATATAATGTAGCTCCTTCCGCCTGCCTTCGTGTAACTTGCTGAAAAAGTCGCTGGGGGTAAACGTGTCGCATACGTGCTTTAAAAACTTTTTGCTGGTTTTCCTGGCTTTACCGCTGATGACCGCGGCCAAGTGTTTGTTTATTGAACTCTCAAGTTCTTAATTTGGAAGACGGGAAAATTGTTAAAATGCTCGCCAAAATTTAATGAGTACTTAGTATGCGCTAGGTAGTTAGTTATTGCTGGCTGAATGGTTCTATACATTTTATATATAATGACTTCATGTACTTCTGATTGCTGTACTTTCAAATGATTGTGAAGTTTTCTCCATCTTACTTACAGTTGAGGAAACTGAGGCACCGTGCAACTATATAATTAGTCTAGCCAGAGGTATCACACAAAATAAGAAATACATAATAAACTGTAAAATACTCAGATGGTGCTATTTTGAGATTTAATAATGTATGTAAAGTTCTCAGAAGAATGTCTGATTCAAGTTCAATTATTAAGCAAATATACGTGGGAATCTCACTGATTTCTTTGGTGGACTATAATCCATCAAGTTCACTCTGTTGATAAGCACCAGCATTGGCAGTTTCCTCCAGAACGGTTTTCCTTAGTGCTGGGTAAACCAACCTTGGATGTCTGAGTGAGCTTTACATGCATTCTCATGTTGTTTTTCTGTGATACAAAAGGAACCCTGTTTCACAGAGGAAAACATGGATAATGACTTGATCTCAGAGCCTTGACATCACATGCTTCAGTTCTGTGTTTGGCGGGGGGGATTTATATTACTGTTTTTTTCAGGTGTGATCCTGAGAGACTCCCATGGTGTTGCACAAGTACGTTTTGTGACAGGCAATAAAATTTTGAGAATTCTTAAGTCCAAAGGACTTGCGCCTGATCTTCCTGAGGACCTCTACCATTTGATTAAGAAAGCTGTTGCTGTTCGAAAGCATCTTGAGAGGAACAGAAAAGTAAGAGAATGGAACTGTTTGTATGAGTTTCAATAAACTGTAGTGCATCTGATTTGAATTTCCTAAAGAGGCTTGAAACACAAACTGTGACACCACAGTTGCTTTGAAATAAAAATTCTACCAGCAAAGACTGGCAGGAGGTGGGTGGCTTTGGCTCCTCTAGATGCAGTGTATCACTTGATTGAAAATGTTGAGTTATTTATTTGCAGAGTTTTGTTTTATTTGCACAGTTTTGCGAATCATTCATGTTAAAATTTTGGGGCGCCTTAAATTCCCTTAAGGATTTAATCTAGCCACATGAACCTTAGCCTAGGATTCTATTACAGGGCATTGGGTAACTTAAAAGTGCATGGTATCTATACATTCTTTTGTTAAAATAATATTTGATTATTGTCTTGAGGGAATTTTCTTAAATTATGTCGATTTTTATTTTTAGGATAAGAATAAATCTTTATAATTTGTCCTTTAGGATAAGGATGCTAAATTCCGACTGATTCTTATCGAGAGCCGTATTCACCGGTTGGCTCGATATTATAAGACCAAACGAGTCCTCCCCCCAAATTGGAAATAGTAAGTATTAACCTTTTTTGTTAATAAGAACGGACATTAGCCATATAGTAAACACAGTAGCAACTATAGTAAAAGGCCTGTTAGTGAATGTTTTAGGCCATGGCTATGTGGTCAACTACTATTTCAATTCTGCCATTTTGGGAGGAATACAGCATAGACAATACGTAAACAAATGGGTATGGCCGTGTTCCACTGAAACTTTATTTACAAAGACTAGCAAAGGGCCATAGTTTGCAGACCCCTGATTTAAAACATGAATAAGCCCTTTGAATCACTTCTAGATAGTGGGTAAAGTTTCAGCCATAGCTCTGCTCCTTGTTTTTATGTTGTCTTTATTTTTGCATAGATAGCTCATTATGATGATTAATTTCCAAACATTCACAGGTTTCACTAAAAGGGTTTTTCCTTATGTTGGCCGGTTCTCCCTTAGATGAGTGAGCATCTTTGTTCCTCATGCTTAAACACAATAATTCAGGAACCTTGGCATTTTGGTGCATTTTATGTATTTGTGGTTTATTTTAGCTGTTTGAAAATAGCTCTGCTAGGTGTTAGAATCTGTGAATAAATATGGGGGACCTGTAATAATCCAACTCTTCTTCCCTCTCCTTTTTTCCTTTTCAGCGAGTCATCCACAGCCTCTGCCCTGGTTGCATAAATTTGACCATGTGCTCAAGCAATAAAATCATTGTCTAACAAGAAGCATAGTTTGTATTTTCTTTCCCTAGAAGTATATATATCATCAGTTCATATGTATTGGTTTTTTGATGTGGAAGTGTTGTAGCACAATGAGAAGTGTGATTTTGCTGGGAGCAATGAGATAGCACGCATCTATTCATCCCTTCACTGCTCAACTAGCTGAGCAGTTTATAACTTGGTGGGTGGTTAAATGGGGGAGGGAGTGGCAGAACTGGAAGAAACTAGGAAAGCAGTGACTTGTTTTGATGTCATGGCAAAAATGTTTCTAAGTATTTTTGGTACATTTGATGTTAAGACTGAGGTAGACCTGTGAGGAATGTTATCCCGGTAGTGTATGTGGCAGTCTACTAAGAAATGCACAAGAAAGTTTCTCTGCAGGAGGAACATCTTTAGTATGAAGGGTCCTAAGGAAGACCTGATAATTTGATCCCAGTCTTCTTGGTAAGGCTTAAAGGTGAAGAAGGGATTCAGGTAACAGTAAGCACAGTTCATCTGAATCAGGGAGCCAGAAGAACTGTTGGTGAGATGAACCCAGGTCACTAAGCCTTGCAATTTGTGGACGGTTAAATAAACAGTCAGCTGGGTGTTTTCAGAGTATTTAATTCTTAACCTAATGAGGTATGTGGGTATCCCTGTTTAAAAGAGGCAAGTCTGGAACCATGAGTGAGTTGTTGAAGATTGTAAGGTTGGGGCGCCTGGGTGGCGCAGTCGGTTAAGCGTCCGACTTCAGCCAGGTCACGATCTCGCGGTCCGTGAGTTCGAGCCCCGCGTCGGGCTCTGGGCTGATGGCTCAGAGCCTGGAGCCTGTTTCCGATTCTGTGTCTCACTCTCTCTCTGCCCCTCCCCCGTTCATGCTCTGTCTCTCTCTATCCCAAAAATAAATAAACGTTGAAAAAAAAAATTAAAAAAAAAAAAAGATTGTAAGGTAAATGATAAGCTGTAGGTCGGGCTGGTATATGGAGCCATGCTCCTTCAGAATTCAGAAAACGTTAAAGTGGGTGATTTTTATGTACTGCCTGTTTTCTAAGTGTGTATCACTTAAATAGGTACACTGAATAAGCTATTTTCTTAAGGTTTACCCTAAGCAATAATCAAAGTTGTGTTTGAAATCACACTATTAGGTGAAGTCCCTTTTTCAAGAGACTGGTATCAGCTAGCATCGATTGCCTTTTGAGTACTGTGCTCTGGGGTTACAGACCCCAAGTGACTTGCCTTGTTCTTCAGAGCACTTGATCTATTCACCTACCCGGTATTGTGTGCTCTATGCTGGGTATGCAAGCTGATTCAGTCCCCCTTCTAATAACTGGAAACCGTCTGTTTCAGTATTTTACCCAATTCTTACCTGGTGTTAAAGATTTAAGTTTTTCATCCTTTGTGTTCATGTTCATGTCTTAAAAGTGACTAACCATCATAAAGCAAGAATCAAACTGACGAGTAAGGCAAATATTTCCAAGAGTGATGAATAAGTAAAACAAGGTAACTCCCAGCACGATCCCTTGGAATCCCTAGGTAGCTATGCAGATGTTGGGTATTGATGGTTCTGGACCAAAAACTAGTTAATAGTAGGTGGGACATTTGATGTTTCAAAGCATGTATAGATTTCGTTCCTTTTTTTGTTGTTAACATTTATTTATTTTTGAGAGAGCATGAGCAGGGGAGGGGCAGAGAAAGGAGACACAGAATCCTAAGAAGGCTCCAGGCTCTGAGCTGTCAGCACTGCCTGTCGCGGGGCTTGAACTCACAAACTGAGATCATGACCTAGGTCGAAGTCAGACACAACTGAGCCACCCAGGTGCCCTTAGGTTTCTTTCTAATTGTAAGAAGTATTTGTGTATTTGTGATTCTTACCATCAAGCCAACAATTAACTACAACTGTTTTTAAGGTTTTTATTTTTTGAGAGCACAAGCAGGAGGGGGCAGAGAGAGGATCCAAAATAGGCTCCATGCTGTCAGTGCAGAGCCCAACACTGGGCTCAATCCCACAAACAGCGAGATCATGACCTGAGCCGAATCAAGAGTTGGACATTTAACCAGCTGAGCCACCAAGGCACCCCCAGAATTACTGCAAATACAACTGCAAGTAGGAGGTTTTTAATGCCTTAAAAAATGAGTTTATTTGATATAGTAAACAAAATGTAAAAACATCTGCAATTCTTTTAAATTGTGAACAGAGGGGTCAAACTTTGTCTTCAGCAACAGCTCTGCCACTCAAAGGCTATGGGGGTAAAATAATATTGGGGCACCTGGGTGGCTCAGTTGGTTGTCCCACTTTGGCTTGGGTCATGATCTCATGGTTTGTGTGTTCAAGCCCCACATCAGGCTCTGCGCTGACCATGTGGAGCCTGCCTGGGATTCTCTGCCCCTCCCCAGCTTGCTTGTGTGTGCTCTCTCAAAAAACTAAATAAATCTCTAAATTACTGTGAGGATTATATGAAGTTAATATGTAGCAGTAGTTGAGTCATTCAGAGAACTTTAGCAATTGATTTGGTGAACATCCCTCCAGGTAACTACCTGTTAAGATACTCCAAAGACTTTTGTACATGGGCATCTTACTACATAGATCATCTCATCATTTTTGCTGGTTATGTCTTGATTTTGGTATTCCATGGTGCTGTGTACTATAATTTGCCTTGTTATCTTGAGATAAATCCCAGGAATGGGAACTTTGGCATGTATGTTTTATATTTTGCCAAACTGCATTTCAAAAGTCTACTGATAAAATTACCAAAAAGTCCATGAGTGTCATTTCTTCAGGTACCTTTCAAAAATTTTTTTTATTTTTATTTTTTAATTTTAGAAAGAGAGGGTGAGCAGGGGAGAGGGGCAGAGGGAAAGAATCCCAAGCAGGCCCCAAGCTCAGTGTGGACTCAATCCCATAACAGATATGACCTGAGCCAAAATCAAGACTTGGACACTCGACCAACTGAGCCACCCAGGCTCAAAACTTGTCTTTTGTTTAAGAAGGATATTCTGTTTTTTATTTTATTCTATTTTACTTATTTGATTAATGAATATTTAATCTTTCCTTTTTGTAAATTGCCTATTCATGCCGTATAAAGTCTGTCTCTTTTGGAACATTGTTAGTCTTTTTTTCTTTTTTTTTTTATGTTTATTTTTGAGAGAGACCGAGTACGAGTGGGGAGGGGTAGAGAGAGAGGGAGACACAATCTGAAGCAGGCGCAGGCTCCAGGCTCTGAGCTAACAGCACAGACCCTGACACAGGGCTTGAACCCACAAACCATGAGGTCATGACCTGAGCGGAAGTTGGATGCTCAACCAATTGAGCCACCCTGGTGCCCTGGAACATTGTTGTTCTTAATCCTACCTATAACATGTATTACAAATATTTTCCCCAATGTTTTCTGTCTTTCCATCTTGTTTGTGGTATTTTTTGCTGTAGAAGTTTAAGAATTTTATAATCCCTAATGATTTTTCTTTATGATCTTTTTAAAAAAATAGATCAGTCTAATAAATTGTTTTTTCTGCTTCCCCTTCTGTTTAATATGGTCTTCATCCATCTTTCAGACTTAGACATTTCTTCCTTTTTAAACGAAACTTTCTGACAGTTGGAAATCAGCATGTACATGTTATTTGTCCAAATCTATCCATATGTGAGCAGCTAGGGTTTGAAGGTTTCCTTCAACAACTGTTCTCTTCATTTAAAAATCATCTTTTCTGGGACACCAGGGTGGTTCAGTTGGTTGAGTGTCTGACTTTGGCTCAGGTCATGATTTCACGGTGGCTTGTTGGTTGAGCGTTCAACTTTGGCTCAGGTCATGATCTCCCAGTTCGTGAGTTCAAGCCCCCGTGTCAGGCTCTGTGCTGACAGCTCGGAGCCTGGAGCCTGCTTTGAATTCTGTGTCTCCCTTTCTCTCTCTGCCACCTTCTCCACTTGTGCTCTCTCTCTTGCTGTCACAAATAAATTAAAAAAATTAAAACATGCTTTTAAAAAATAAAAGTATTTTACCAGACAACTAAAAACAATCTTCCCTTTCATAGTCTGAAGTCTAGAGAAACTACTTTAAACTCAGCTGTTTTTTTCCTAACATAAAATGCTTTCTTCTTCTTTTTTTTTTTTTTTTCTTCTTTACTGTTTATTTTGAGAGCACAAGCTGGGGAGGGGCAGAGAGGAGAGGAAATCCCAAGCAGACAGGGATGCTGGGCTTGATCCCTTGATGAACTGTAAGATCCACAAGATTATGACCTGAGTTGAAATCAAGAGTCAGATGCTCAACTGACTGAGCCACCCAGGCACCCCTATGCCTTCTTATTTTTAAACAACATTCCTTTAAAAAAAAAAAAAAAAAGTGAGGGATGCCTGGGCGGCTCAGCCAGTTAGGTGTCTTGATTTCGGCTCAGATCATGATCTCACAGTTTGTGGGTTTGAGCCCCACATCGGGCTCTGTGCTTTGGGCGCAGATTCTGCTTGGGATTCTCTCCCTCTCTCTGCCTCTCCCCTGTTGCTCTCTTGCTCATTCTCTCTCAAAAAAGTAAATTAATTAAAAAGAAATTGAGGTGAAATTCACATAACATAAAATTCATCATTTTAAAGTGAACAGTTCAGTGGTGGTTAGTATATTTATAATGTGCAAACATCACCCTGTCTAGTTCCAAAATATTTTTATCACCCCAAAATGAAACCGCACTCAAAGCAGTTACTCTGGGGCACCTGGGTGGCTGAGTCGGTTAAGCCTATGGTTTGCTCTTAATTTTGGCTCAGGTCATGATCTTCATGGTTGGTGAGATTGAGCCCCACATTGAGCTTTTCACTGACATAGGGGAGCCTGCTTGGAATTCTCTCTGTCCCTCCCCAACTTGCACATGTGTACGCTCTCTCAAATAATACACATACATACATAGAAACATACATACAGGGGCGCCTGGGTGGCGCAGTCGGTTAAGCGTCCGACTTCAGCCAGGTCACGATCTCGCGGTCCGGGAGTTCGAGCCCCGCGTCGGGCTCTGGGCCGATGGCTCGGAGCCTGGAGCCTGTTTCTGATTCTGTGTCTCCCTCTCTCTCTGCCCCTCCCCCATTCATGCTCTGTCTCTCTCTGTCCCAAAAATAAATAAACGTTGAAAAAAAAAATTAAAAAAAAAAAAAGAAACATACATACAGTTATTCCTCATTCTCCCCGCCTCGCTCTGCCCTTGGCAACCACCAATCTGCTTTCTGTTCTGGATATTTCAAATAAATGGAATTCATGTAACATGTGATCTATTATGTCTGGCTTTCACTTACCATCATGTTTTGGGGGTTCATTCACATAGCATGTCAGTACGTTTATAGCTGAGTAATGTTCCACTGCATATAAGCATAATTTATGCATTCACTCAAAAGATATTTGGGCTTCCACCTTTTGGCTATTTCAAATAGTGCTGCTACAAACATTCATGTACATGTACTTGTTTTGAGCCCTTGTTTTCCATTCTTTGGGATACATGCAAGTGTGGAGTTCCTCTAACATTTTTATACTAGGATTTTTTGCATTTTATTTTATACCTCTTCCCTTGGAATCCTCATAATTATAGTTTTTGGTTAAATCAGTATTTTAGGTTTACATTTCTGTGGCTTTTATATAACATGCTTATATATAGTATGTGTAATTCTATGCTTAATATTTCATGTAAATATGTTTACCTAAAATGTGTTAGTAGTTACCTTGTATGTTCAAGCATGTTTACTTCCTTTCTTTTTCTTGGTGATATTCCTCCCAGGGCCTGTAACTTCTAGCTCCAATTCAGACAGGTTACTCTTTAAAAAAAATTTTTTTTTAATGTTTATTCATTTTTGAGAGATGGAGACAGAGCATGAGTGGGGGAAGGGCAGACAGGGAGACACAAAATCCGAAGCAGGAGGCTCCGAGCTGTCAGCACAGAGCCCGATGCAGGGCTTGAACCCATGGACTGCGAGATGAAGTTGGATGCCCAAACAACTGAGCCACCCAGGCGCCCCAGACAGGTTACTCTTAAGACCCACAGGTCTGGGATCCCCTTTCTTCATCAATATGGGGATTCTTCCAGCCTCTAGTGTCAGATTCCTATACTCACATGTCTTCTTTCTTGGTTTTCTCCTTCCTTTTGGTGAACCATCCTCTGGTAGCTCCCAAAGAAAAGGCTCACTCCTTGGAACTCATTTCTTTTCTGTTTATATCAACTCCTAGGTAATTTCATCTGGTCTTCCCTGAACTCCAGCCTTAGGTATGCATTGGCCTATTCAACATCCCCACTTGGATCCCTAATAAACACCTAGACTTTTGTTTAATCCCAACAGAACTCCTGATTTTTGCAGCCCAGACCTGCTCTCTCCCCAGACATCTCCATCTCAGTGAATGGCAACTCATCCTCAGACCAAAAAGCCTGAGTCAACCTGGACTTTTTTTTTCTCTTACACCTTACAGGTACTTGATCACCGAATCCTCTTGGCTCTACGTTTACAACATATGCCCACAGTTGAACCCTTATGGCCTTTCCTACAACCACCCTAGCCCAAAGTCGCTTTCTACCCTTACTAGTGTAAAAGCCCCCTAAACTGTTCTGTTTCTACCTGTGAGCTCCACCGAGGTCCTTTCAACATCCAGCATGTAGAGTGATCTAAAATGTAAGTCACATGATGTCCCATAGGCTCAAAAACCTCCAGTGGCTTCCCATCTCCTTCAGAATTCAATCTAAAATCCTTATCTTAGCCTATAAAGGAGTGTTAGGATCCTGGCAGAAAACAGACAGATGTCACACTCACATTGAGGAATTAGGCGAGAATCTACTAAAGGAACAGTTTACAAAGATGTGAGTGGGGTTTAGGGAAACCACGGGGCATACTGTGTGCTAGTTCCTGGAGCTAGCAACCATGGGGAGATATTAGGCGTTTCCACCCCCAGTCTGAAGAGTGCAGGTGAACTAAGGAGGGTCACCTGACAGAAGCTGTGGCCCTCAGTAAAGACTCCTGCCTTCTGATTTATTGCAGGTACCTTCCATTGGCCAAATCCCACAGGAAGCCAGAGGTCAAGGGAGCCTGTTGATGTGGTCCATGAACATCAGGTTCCCAGGCAGCAGAGAAGGTGCAGTGGGTCCGGAGGGACAAGAGGAAAATATCCAGTACAAAGGGCCCCCATGACTTGGCCTCCTCCAGCCACCTCCGTGTTCGTCTCCCACCACCCTTTCTAGTCCCTGTGGCCTGGTTTCACAGACACTCTTCCCAGAGCCACTGGCCTTGTTGATTCCTCTGCAGGGAAGGCTCTTACCCCAGCTATCCACATGGCTTCATTCCTTCCCTTAGGTCTCTATTCAACTGTAACTTCACAGGCACTGTGTAAAAGAGGGCCCCCTCTCACTCAGCACTCCTTCCCCTCAATCCTGCTATTCTTCAGAGTGCTGATTACTACCTGACATGTTCATATTTTCAGATTAGAAGAGCCATTTGAACAAGGACCTTGTTTGTTCACTTCTCTATCTCTGGTTTTTAGAATAATGTCTGGCACATAGTGGGTTCTCAGTATTAATGCACATAAATGTTAAATGCATGCACATAAGAGTTGAAAAAAGTTTCTAAGATCTTGGAAAATGTCTTTTTCAACTCTCACTGCTGATTGGCAGAGAATTTGGGAATAGGGTCTAGGTTGGAAATCATTGTTCCTAAACATTTTTAGCAGTTACTGTTTCTAAACTGCTGTTGAGAAGTCAGTTATCATTCTGATTGATTGCCCCTCCTTTGTCACCTGTTTCTTTTCTTTGTTTTTGACTTGATGTTCTTAGGATCATCTCTTTATTGCTTAGTGTTCTGAGATTTGCGATAATACCTGGGTTTTATTTTATTTTTTTTCATTTGTTCTGCAAGGTAACCTATTTCAGTCTCAAGATTGTCTTGCAGTTCCTGAAGATTTTCTTGAATTATTCCTTTAATGTTTCTTTCACATTTTCTATGTTCTCTTTCTGAAGCTCATTATTTGCTCAGACTTTCTGGACTGATCCTCTAATTTCTTCATCTTTTACCAACTATTGTCCATCTCTTTTCCTACTTTCTGGGAAGTCTCTGCTTTATCTTCTAATTTTACTTAGCGTTTCATTAATACCTTCATATGTTTAATTTCCCAGAGTCAGTGGTATGTCGGTAAGTGTTATATGCATGTTGTTGTATGAATACACACATGTGTGTGTAAATATATATGTTGTGGGTATACACATGTGTACATTGTTCACATGCATATGTGTTGTGTGTTGGTGTGTTGGCAAATGTTTAACTCTTGGTGGGGGATGACAACACTGATTTGTAGTGTTTACCTATTTCTGTGGTGTAAAAACTCACACTATGGCTGATTTCAAGCTCCCAATGCAATGTCACATGGAGTTGGGAAAAGATGCTTGGTAGACCATCATATAGGATTGTGTAGGATTTCTCCTATACAGAAACAGTAAACATAAGTGATTTCAAGATTATGAATGATAGTAAAACTATAAAACAATCCAGAAGTGATGGGTTTTGAGTATTTATTAATGTTTATTTTTGAGAGACAGGGCATGAGTGGGGGAGGGGCAGAGAGAGAGGGGGACACAGAATCCGAAGCAGGCTCCAGGCTCCGAGCTGTCAGCACGGGCCTTGAACCCCGAACCATGAGATCATGACCTGAGCCAAAGTCGGATGCTTAACAGACTGAGCCACTCATTAATGCTGGTGAGCCACTCATTAATGCAGGTGCCCCTCATTAATGATAATCTTAAACTTTTTCTGCCTCTCATTTTCTGTTTTTGCTTGTTTGTCATTTACATTGGAGGCCTTCCTCAAATGTCCAGTAGTCCTTGCAAGAATCTGAATTGTTTGAATTGTATCCAGATGCAGTTACTCTTTTTCATTACTAGGTGGCGTATATTGTGTTGTTGCTGATGCTTCTAACACTACCATATACCTGCAGCTTCTTACATAATTTAAATGTGCTCTCATATTTATTATTTTTTTGATTTTTCACAACTTCAAAAAAAGTTAACTGCAGATATTCTTGGAAGGAGGCTTGGCATAAATTCAAAAAATATATATATCCCATTTTGAAAATGAGGAAATTATGGTTCAGAAAAGGTAACTCAAACCAAGAGCATTAGGATGTCTGGTGTTCCTATCGCTATACCTGGATGCCTCTCACAATCTTTCAAGGCTTTTTTTTTTTTTTTTTTTAAGTGAGGAGTGCAAATAATAAAGACTCATGTTCAGGGTACCTGGCTGGCTTAGTCATTATTGCACACAACTCGATATAGGAGTCAAACACCCATGTTCTTCTAGAAAAATCAACTTAAAAATTATTAACAGTAACATTTTAGCTAACTTCTAGTATGAAAATATATCCATTAGAGCAATCATATTTTTAAATCTCCAGAAATCTAAGTGAACTTAGGCATTGCTCTTTTATATTGTTTCTCTCTAATGTTGTTACCTATAAGTAAAAATTCAGATTCTCCCAAGCTAAGGATAAGAGTCGCCTTTCAGCTCCAAGCAAGCGCTGTTGCCACATCCCAGCCTTACCTGCAGTCATACTGCTGCTCACACTATTATGTGTTGCTGTGGCTGGTAGTAGTAGTTTGGGACTGATAAACCCCCATATCAGGATAGTGTGCCTCTCTAGCGGGGAGGAGGTGAGCAGGGTTGGGCGGGGCTACGCAGTTTCACCTGTGTCTGTAATGCTTTCTTTTCTAAGCTAGGTGGTGGGTACAAAGGGTTTTTGTTTATAGTCTCTGTGTCTCTCTGTATGTCCAACATAACTCATTTAAAAAAGTCTCTGTGAGGTCTATAATTATAAACTCAGTTTGTTCACTCGGCAGATATTTATTGAGCACTTTTGGGAAAAATACTACTTCTATACAAGCTGTGAACAGCAGTTCAGGGTCTGGATTCATCACTAATTCATTCAACACACATTCACTGAGTTCCTGCTGTGGGCACGGTGTCATGCCAGATGCTAATAAGATGACTCACACCTGATCCTGCCCTTTAAAAGACTCGCAGTGTGGGGAGGGGCACATTATCCAGTAATTATACAAACCTCGCAAGACAGAAATTAGCTTCAGAAGAGAGGTGTAGAGAAAGTGTTAGGGACGAATCACAATTTGGGAGGACTTCACAGAGGAGATGGCAGTTAAGCTGGATCACGTTGGGCAAGTGGGGAGGGGGCAAACCACAAGCAAAGAGCCTTCTGGGCAGAGGGAACAGCATGAGCAAAGTATGAAGGTGGGAGAGTGTGCAGCTTGAGGCTCTAGAGACTATTTTAGTTTGATTGGTGAACTCAGTGGTAAAGTTTGGGAAAGGAGTTAGGTCAACTCCCAGGGGGCGCAGGTCCAGGCCAAGCTGCTAGAATATTCTGTAGGAAACACAGAACTACTTGCTGTTCGTAAGGGGAACGGAGCCTGGGTGGGAACACATAGGACCTGCCGGAACAGGAGCAGGTGGGAGACGGATCAGAGTAGTCGAGTCCACAGAACCTGGCAGCTGTTTGAGTTTAGGTTGGGAGTGCTCTTCACAAGTGGTTTTTCAGTGTCTGCTTGAACTCCTCCAGGGATGGAAGGTCACCACTCAAAAGGATTTTGATAGTAAGTAGTCCCTCATTTGTATACTAGGTCTCACATGGAACTCTACTGCACAGGAGTGTGGTAAGGGGGAAGGAGGTAGAAAAGGAGGAACTTGGACAAACAGAAAGCATTCTATCTCTGCAAGGGACTGTCCTCTCTGGTTTTGGTAGTCAGTGTGCCTCAGAGTGAGCCCAGCTGGAGTTTCTGAAATGGGGGAGGCTGCTTTGGGGCTGTGTTCCTTCAGGCATTGACCAACAGGCTGGAGGTTGGGGCTCCTGGATTGCCTTTGTGGTCCCCATATGGGGATGCCATGGTGCTGGGATTGGAATGCCATACCTATGGTGGGGGCGGGGGGGAGCTTGGGACAGAGAGACTGTCTAGTGCTTCAGGTAAGGGGTGGTCTTTTGTCATCCTGGAGGTTCTGCTCTGCTGGCATTTCCTCTTCTAGTTTCAACTGATCTGAGATCCTCTCAGCAAGAGCCATCACATTGGCTCTCACACCCCACCAATATGGCTTTAGGTTCAAAGATTGGGTCAAGACTGGTCTTCCAAGAAAGACTGATTAGGTACCCTTTGGGTGTTATTAGAGCCCCTCCCCATTGCCCTCAGATCTCTCCAGCTAATTTATCTCCATCACTGGAGAGGCACATACATTTCCTAGAGGGTCTGACAGATTATTTGAGAGCCTATTCTAATGCGGTTATTTATTAACAAATTCACAAAGATTTGAGAGGGTGCAGCTTTTGTAAATTGTAAAGCCCTATGCTAAGTGTCATTATTTATGTGAATCATCCCTGAGCACTTCTGATTCAGGATCAGGGAATTAGGGAATACAAACCCTTTTGTCCCATAATTTCTTTGGAGCTTTTTTTTAAATGTTTATTTTTGAGAGAGACAGAGCACAAGCAGGGGAGGGGTAGAGAGAGAGGGAGACACAGATTCTGAAGCAAGCTCCAGGCTCTCAGCTGTCAGCACAGAGCCCAACATGGGGCTCAAACTCACGAGCCATGAGATCATGACCTGAGCCAAAGTCAGACCTTTAACCGACTGAGCCACCCAAGTGCCCCTGGAGCTTTTTTTTTTTTTAATGTTTATTTATTTATTTTGAGAGAGAAAGAGTGTGTGCATGCACTTGAGAGCAGGGGAAGGGCAGAGAGAGAGAGAGAGAGAGAGAGAGAGAGAGAGAGAGAGAGAATCCCAAGCAGTGTGCACTGTCAGTGCAGAGCCCGATGTGGGGTTTGATCCTGTGACTGTGAGATCATGACCTGAGCCAAAATCAAGAGTCAGATGCCT
This sequence comes from Herpailurus yagouaroundi, assembly GCF_014898765.1. Lineage (NCBI taxonomy): Eukaryota > Metazoa > Chordata > Mammalia > Carnivora > Felidae > Herpailurus > Herpailurus yagouaroundi. Next base: position 32,953,962 of record NW_024412418.1, read on the forward strand.
AACTGTCTAAGCCACCCGGGTCCCCCCTTTCTTTGGTTATAGCAACCCTGTGCTGCAGAAATTATTAAACTTCTCTTTGCCTCAGTTTCCTCCTATCAACTGGATGTAAAGTATCTTGCCCAAGGTCACATGACCAATATGAGGCCACAAAGACTGGACATTAGATTTTAGAAACAGAGGGCTTATTTCTTCCTCTTTCTCAAAGCAGCCTGAGGTGTGACACTCTCAACCCTGTTGAAGGACAGTTCTCTGACTTTTAAAAACAAGGTGAAGAGTGGGTGGGGAAAAAGAAGGGGAGACCTAGGCATTGTGGCTGGGTGTGTCAAGGCACCTGGAGTTCATGGCAGGAAGTCCCTGAAGAAGTTGAACTGAGATTTTGGGGTGTGGCAGTTAGCCATTCAGGTGATGAAACTTAGGTCCCACTACCCCAGGGGGAAGAGCCTGGGATGGAGAGTCTGTAAATAGCATCGTCAGGATGGACCCCTGGTCTGTCAGTGTCTGAGGCTTGTTTTCTCTGTCCCTGCACAGCCTCCCAGTGGCCAACTCTCACTGTCTGGCTGGTCCTTGTGTGGAAAAGAAGGACATGGAGCAGGTAGGCATGTTAAGTTCTGGAAGCAGGTACAAGTATTCAAGTCTCCAATACTTTCTGGAGACAGGCCCTGGGGCAAGGAGATGAGTGTTTCCAGTCCCAACCGAATCACTTTTTCCTGCATCCTAACAGATTCCTTTCTGGCCTCGTGCCTGCCTGAAGGGTGGAAAATTAGGTGTATTGTGAGTCATCTCCTGGGTTCTGCTCAACCTGCCCATTTATTCATTCCGCAAACATTCTCTAAATGATTACAACGGGCCTGGCACCTCTCCTCCCCTCTCTCATCCATCCATCTATCCATCCATCCATCCATCCAACCAACAATTATTAACTACGTGTCAGGGGCTGTTTTAGACTTTGGGATATAATAGTGAGCAAAGCCAGACATGACCCCTACCCTTGTGGAGCCTGCAGGGTTGAGGAGGAGAGTGATACTCCAACAATCACCATACAAATGTAGATGCCAACTGTAACATACACTACAAAGGAGACTGCCTAGTGCTATAAGACCCTACCAAGGTTGGGTGGGTGGATCTCACCAGGCAGGCAGAGAAGGCTTCCTAGAGGAGGTGGATTCTTGAGCTGTTATCTGCAGGAAGGGGGAGCAAAGTGGGAGGGGGTAAGGGCATTCCAGGCAAAGGAATATAAAGGCCTTGTGGCAGAAGGGAGTGATGGTGTGTGTGTGTGTGTTGGGGGTGGAGAATGGGGTTAATGAGGACGGAGGGAGGCAGGACTTGTACGCCTTTTAAAAGATGTCTTTTCTATTTACTTATTTAAATTTTTTTTTTTTTTTATTTTTGAGAGAGAGTGCAAGTGGGGGAGGGGCAGAGAGAGACAGAGAGGGAGACTGAGGATCTGAAGCAGACTTTATGCTGACAGCAGACAGCCTGACATGGGGCTCAAACTCACAAACTGTGAGATCATAACCTGAGTTCCAGCCGGATGTTTAACTGACTGAGCCACCCAGGTGCCCCATGATCTGCCTTTTCTTTAGAACAACAGGGATAAAGGTTTTTCATCAGGCAGAGTGACATGAACAGCTTTACATTCTGAAACCATCCTGTCAGCTTGCTGTGTGAAGAATGCATGTGGGTGGATAGAAGGGCAACTGCGACTAGTGAATTTGCGAGACCAGCAAGGAGGCCAGAGTCCAAAGGAGAGATGATTATAGATTGGAGTGGGTGTTAGGGTAGACATGGAGAAGAGTGGAAAAATTTCGAGAAACATCTAGAAAGTGAATTTGTCAAGGCTTGGGTTGGGTGGGATATGGGGAGTGAGACAGAGAGCGAGGTATGAAAGAAGACTGCCAGACCTTTGACATGGGCGAGAGAAGGGTGGTGATCCATTCCTGCAGGTAGGGGACACCAAGCAAGGGGCAGAGGCGTGGGCAGCACATTATAAGTTCAGTTTTGGAGATGTTGAGTTTGAACTGTCTTTAAGATATCCACATAGAGGGGTGCCTGGGTGGCTCACTCTGTTAAGTGTCTGACTTCGGCTCAGGTCATGATCTCATGGTTCATGGGTTCAAGCCCCACATCAGGCTCTCTGCTGTCAGTGCAAAGCCCACTTAGATCCTCTGTCCCCATCTCTCTCTGCCCCTCCTCCGCTCATGTGCATACTCTCAAAAAAAAAAAAAAGACTCTATCAACTATATTCCTGATAATCAAAAAAAAGATACCCACATAGAGATGTCATCTAATAGCTACCACTTACTGGGCACTTACATGTGTTAGGCATAAGGTGGAGAGTATCAATGTCTCCATTGTTCACAAGAACTCACTGAGACACTGAAAGGAAAAGTAGGCGGGCAAGTAGACAACTGATCTGAAACTCAGAAGAAAGCTCTGGGTCGGGGATATGGAGTCATCGGAGAGTAGAAACCAAAGCCATGGTCAAATGGAATTGCCCACGGAATGGGGCAAAAAGGAGTCCAGCTCCTTTCCCTTCTTACCTCTGCCCCACCTCTCACTGGACCCCACTCAGGCCTGCCCTCCCATGCTGGGCAGTAAATGGGGTGCTGGATCCACCCCGGATGTGGTAAATTGTGTCAAAGATGGCCACAGCAAAACCTCCTGTCGCACTTGTCTTCTTGGAACCTTACCATTCTCCAATCTAGATGCGGTGTCTAATCATCCTCCACATCAATCTGGCAGGCCTGTGGCTTACTTATAACTAATAAATTCTGAGCAGTGACACTTCAGGACTTCTGTAGTGAAGGCAGAAAAGGCCTTGTTACCAGGACGCTCATGCTTGGGGTCCTGAGCTGCCATGTAGGGCAGCTGGGACCCTGAGGCCTCCACGGTGAGAGCCTAGGCCACACGCAGAGGCCACACATAGGTGCTCTGGAAAGCTGTCGCAGTTGTGGCCCAGGCAATAGCCAGTACTTACCTTGGGGCATGTGGGTGAAGATACTTCCACGTGACTCCTGCTCTCAGCCCTGGAGTCACCCCCAGTCACTGACGTCCCCAGCTGAGGTCCTGGACATTTTGGAGAAAAGACAAGCCATTCCTGCCATGCCCTCTGATTTCTTGACCTACAGAATCCTGAGCAAACTAAAATGGTGGTTTTGAGGCACTGAGTATTGGGATGATTTGTTTCACGGCAAAAATAACTGGAACTTTTTACTGAGGAGGGGAAGGCCCAGTTTCTACAGCTTCATGGCTGCTGGAGGGACAGGGCAATGGTTTCCCTGCCTCTCGCCATTTTCCACGACTTCCACTTCTCACCTCGTCTCACCCTGATTGGAATTACACATGGACATGTTTGTCTGCCCTGTCAGACTGGCTGGGAGCCCCCGTGGGGGAAAGGATGGCAGGGCTGTACTGGTGGCCGTATATCCCCAGCGCCCAGTGCAGAGCCCGACAAGAAGAGAATCAGTAAACGCTTGCTGGGGACATGCATGCCTGCAGTTGGCCTTATGTTTATTTCACCAGGGGTGGAGACCTCAAACTTCTCTCAAGCTCACAGGGGAGGTGGATGGAAGCTCTTGCTGGCTGCCTCACACAGATATATGATTGGACGGAAAGCAGTTTTTCTGAAGGCATTCTCATGAATACAGCATTTTGACTGAAACAATGATTTGGTTGAAAAGAAATATTCCCCAGTTGCTGTTTTTTTTTTTTTTTCTATAGTATCAGCTATTTTCATGCTTCAGAAGACACTTTTCAACTAAGAGTTTTGAAGCATTTTTGTTCATTTTCAGAACTTTTTCAGAGCTTTCCCTCCTATTTGTAATCTGTTTTAGTCCACTTTTACTGCTTTTAAATATTTGTAGTGATTGAAAGTTGGAATAGTCTAAGGGTCTAATTGACTGCTTGGGACCACTGACTTAGAATCTCAGAGGAGGAACGCCAGATGGGGCGCTTTACTGGGGTACTCTTTTGTGTGTATGATATGTTGAGACTCCAAGAAGTAAGGGGCTTGCCCAGAGTCACACAGTGAGTTGACAGTGAGGACTAGAATCCAGTGTCCTGGTTCCTGGCCCAGTACCCTTTCCCCTCTGTTCCTGCTCTAGATGTGAGCAGAAACGCTATCTAGGTGAGATTGTTTAAATCTTTTTCATGTCTCTATTTTCTGATGTTTCTGACGGAGTATAAATTGTCTTTGGCACAAGATAAAACACAAAGAGTAAAAGAAAGAATAAAAAAATTCTAGCAAAGACATTTCACCTTAAGTACCCGCAGCCCCCACCTCTCTACCACACACACACGTACAGACGGGGTAGTACTACTGCCCTCCCATACAGCACTGCTTCTGTTAAGACAGTGGCCTTTAGGGACCTTCTGGCTCAGACTTTCGATCACACACATCCCAGCTCTGAGCCAGGGGTCCAGGAAGAGCCAGTATATTCTGGGTACACATTCCCTGGGGCGTACCCACCCAAGATGGAGTAGATGCCAGTTGGGGAGAAGCAGGCCCTAAAGAAGAGGGACGTGAGCCCCAAGGAGGCCCACCAGAGGGCAGCAGGGAGCTGGCTCACAGATTCCTATCAATTTCCCACCCTTCTAAGAATATCACTGGGGGGCTGGAGGCTCCATGGAGGAGAATTTAGGTTCTGAGGGAAAGAAGTGGGAAAGCTAGTTTAGGTTTGTGTATAGGGATGGCCTGTGTAAGCCTGGAGAGACAGGAATTAAGACAAAATTGGCAGAGGTGAGGTTGGGGATGAAAAGCTCTGTGCAGGCTGGGAGGGAGTGTGTCTTAGAACTGTGCTTAGAATACAATATGAATGAAAGTAAAATTTGTTAATCAAATGCACAAATGGAGATACTGTTGGGTGGGGGCAGGGAGGGAAGGAAAGGGATGGCAAAATTTTTTTTTAAAAGGGATCTTAGTAAGTTCTTAGTTTTTTTTTTTTTTTTTAAATGTGTTACTTATTTTTGAAAGAGAGCATGCAAGCAGGGCAGGGGCAGAGAGAGAGGGACAGAGGATCCAAAGCAGGCTCTGCACTGACAGCAGTGAACCCGATGTGGGACTTGAACTGCAAGATCATGACCTGAGCCGAAGTCTGACCCTCAACCAACTGAGCCATGGGAAATGAGTGGAATACAAAAAAGAAAGGAATTTTTACTTGTTGATTACCTATTTGTTGGGAAACATGCCAACAAAAAGCTCTTTATTTTACTTTTTTAATTGTATTTTTTTAAGGCTTATTCATTTTTGAGAGACAGAGTGCAAGTGGGAAGGGGGGAGGAGACACAGAACCTGAAGCAGGCTCCAGGCTCTGAGCTGTCAGCACAGAGCCTGACACAGGGCTCAAACTCACAAGCTCACGGATCATGACCTGAGCCGAAGTTGGACACTCAACTGACTGAGCCACCCAGTAAGAAGGTGCCCCACTAAAAAGCTCTTTAAATTCATGACCTCTTTTTTTCAAGTTAGTTTTTAAATTGAAAAATAGTACAGCAAAACCTTGGTAGTTCATTCCGGAAACATGCTTGTAATCCAAGCACTTGTATATCAAAGCAAATTTCAAGAACCATTGGCTCAGTTGTGATCATGTGACATTTAGCATCATATACTACTCGTATTGCAAGACATCGCTTGTTTATCAAGTTAGAATTTTATTAGAAATGTTTGCTCGTCTTGTGGAACACTCGCAGAACACCTTACTTGCAATCCAAGGTTTTACTGTACTATCTTATTACGAAATAAAACAAAAATTAAAAAATAAGTCTCCCTCTCATACCAGACCCTCAAAACTTTCCCAGAGGCTAATAGTGTCTGTTTGTTGGTTTGTTTGTTGGTTTGTTTGTGCATATCTTTGTAGAATTGTATATGCATTTCCTTTGAGGATTAACTGCTTCCTGCTGAATCTCTCTGAACCTCCGGGCTGAAATTGGAGTGGCATTTCTCAAAGTGTGGTGTGGGACCACCTTCAACAGAATCACCTGGTAGGGATATCACTTATTAAAATGCAGAATTTGAGGCTTCACATAGACCGCCATAATCAGGGTAAGGGGATCCCTGATTTTAACTGCTGTGGGCGTTTCCTTTTTTTTCTTTCTTTTTTTATGTTTATTTTTGAGAGACAGAGTGAGTGTGCGCGCGTGCGCACAGTGGGGGAGGGACAGAGAGGGAGGGAGACACAGAATCCGAAGCAGGCTCCAAGCTCTGAGCTGTCAACACAGAGCCCGACCGGGAGCTTGAACTCATGAATTGTGAGATCATGACCTGAGCCAGTCAGATGCTGGACTTTAACAGAGTGAGCCACCCAGGTGCCCCTAACTCCTTTTTTTTTTTTTTTAATGCTTATTTACTTTTAAGAGAGAGGGAGAGAGAGAGACAAAGTGCAAGCGGCGGAGGCACAGAGAGAGAGGGAGACACAGAATCTGAAGCAGGCTTCAGGCTCTGAGCTGTCAGCACAGAGCCTGATGCGCGAACTCGGCCCGAACTCACTGACCATGATCATGACTTGAGCTGAAGCTGGATGCTTAACTGACTGAGCCAAAATTTTTTTTCTCTTCCTTCCTTCCTTCCTTTCTCTTTCTTTTCTTTCTTCCTTCCTCTTTCTTTCTTTCTTTCTTTCTTTCTTTCTTTCTTTCTTTCTTTCTTTCCTTTCTTTCAGCCCTCTGGTCTTTCTTCCTCTTCATACAAGGACACCAGTTCTAATGGATTAGGGCCTTACCCTATGATCTCATTTAATATTAATTACTTCTTTAAAGGGCTGATGTCTAAATAGTCACATTAGGGATTAGGGTTTCAATATACAAATTTTGGGGGTACATAATTCAGTCCATAGGATCTCTTATTCCTATCCTCCCCCACCCCCAATTTGATAGCTTCCTCCTCAAGGCATGTCTCTCCCATTTATTCAGGTTTTATAAACCTTAGTAATGTATAAGGGATTTCTCTGTATTAAACTTTCACATTTCTCATTAGTTTATTGCTAAATATTTTAATATTTAATATTTGTTTTTTTTTTTTTACTTTTCTACCCCACCTTTTTATTTGGAGAATGTTCCAATCTATAGAAAAGTTGCAAGATACACAATGAGTATCCATATTTCTAGATTCACCAATTGTTAACCTAAACCGTTTTCCTAAACTGTTATCTTCAGGCTCCTGCGATGCTGCCCTAGCTGCTCCAGAGCAGCTCTGTTCTTCTGGCATTTATAGGACACGCTTCTCCCACATCCTGAGAATTCTTGAGGGAAGGGACCATGGTGTGTGCTCCATTGCAGCTCTAGGAGTTTATACTGTCTACTGCCAGTAGATGTTCAGTAAATGAGAGAAGGGGCATGCCCAGGATGCACAGCTTAGTGAGGGCCAGCACCTGGAGTCACCTGCAGGTCTGACACCTCCAGAGTCCATGCTCTTCCATCACGCCACACTGTCTCCTTGAGAGTAATGCAAAGTTTTTACAGGAATATAGTGCATTACTAGTTACCTGGAAGCTGAAAATTTGGGGGCATTGTTTGGTTGACTGAATCACATTTTGATTCATCTTTGAGCATGAACTATTTTGCACTTAAGATGTTGGCTTAGTGCCACGTACATCAGCAGAGCTATCTAGTATAAGCTGAAGTCCTTTACTAGGGCTGATTAAGGGAAAGAGCCTCTGGACAAAAGCCCCTTTTATCATAGGTGGTAGTGATTTGTCCAAGGATAAATCAATTGGAAATGGAGGGCCTTGGACACGTGTCAAAAGGTGTTTTCCAGTCTAGGCTATGTTATGTACCGAGTCACACAATCTTAGGCAACCTACTTGCCTCCTTGGGTGGGCCTCAGTGTCTTCCTCTAAAAATGGGGATAAAAACGCTTGCCCTGCCCACCTCCTAGAGATGCTGTGATCAGAAAGAGAAGACAGCACACAAACCTCTGTGTTTTAAATCCATCATAAATTCCATCCACTCAGAACCAGCTCAAATATTAGTAACTGTGCTCCAAGAATCATGTAAAACTTTAAAAAAAGAATCAATTACTCTACTTTGTTTTTATAAACTGAAAATTCTGCCACGATCACACCATAGGCTGGGAAAAATTCACATCTTGTTTTGATCAATCACAGGAGGTATCCATCCAGAATGGAACCAGCACCACATCTGTGCTCTCAGATTCAAATGTTACTTCTTAGCCTGTCAAGTACCTTTCTTAATTGTATGAAATGATAAATGTGAAAAAGGATTCTTCAGAGCTTGATAGCCTGAAGTCAATAGTGGTAGTTATTAACCTTGGGAGTACATTAGAATCACCTAGGGAGAATCAAGATCATACCAATACTACCAACACCAATTGTATTTCTTAGGGTACAGCCCAGCCTTTTTTGTTTTTAAAGCTCACAAGTAATTTTAATGGGCAGTAAGGTCTTTAGGTACATGAAAGTGTGAAATGAAAAAGCTCTAACAGTGCTGTCCAACCGAAATATAATGTGAGCCACAAAGGTGAGCAAATATATGTAACGTAAAATTTTGTAGTAACTACTATTTTAATAATATATTTTACATGGCACAATACATCCAAAATATTATTTCAACATGTAATCAACACAACTGTGAATGAGATATTTTACATATTTTATACTAAATCTTCAAAATCTGCTGTGCTTTTTATATTTAGAACACATAGCAATTCAGACAATACAGACTAGCCATAATTCATGGGGCCAATGTACTGCTTTGAGGAGTACAGAACTAGAATATATAACATAAACATTTTGGCTTATAATTCATTAGATGATATTACTAGTAATTGCAAGAATTTCTAAATCTTACCAAGACCCTTAGAATGCAGGCATTGCTTTTATTTATTTATTTGTTTTACATTTACATGTTTAAATTTGAAATAAAATTGTTATAACACTATTTTTCAGTAAAGCTTTCCAGTTTTGATCATATAGGTTTTACACATATATGTTTTGCATATGTTTTTTCATTAGGTTTATTCCTAAATTGTTTATATATTTGCTACTACTATAAAGGAGAAGAGTTCAGTGACTGCTTATCAAAGTATTGATTTTGTGGTATTATCTTGGTCCTGAATTCTCATATTAATTCTAAGAGTTTGAGGTTGTTTTCCACATTTAAAAGATCACTCCATATTGTCTACCAATAAGATAATTTTATTTCCTTCTCAATACTTAAATCTTTAACTTCTGTTTTGGATCTTATTATATTGGTAAAAACTTATTTTTATTAAAAAACTTTCTTTAACATTTATTTATTTTGAAAGAGAAAGAGAGAGTGCGAGCAGGGGCGGGGCAGAGAGAGAGGGAAACACAAAATCCAAAGCAGGCTTCAGGCTCTGAGCTGTCAGCACAGGGCCCGACGTGAAGCTCGGACTCACGAACCATGAGATCATGACCTGAGCCAAAGTTGGACGCTTAACCAACTGAGCCACCCAGGCGCCTCTGCAAAAACTTCTAAAACAGCATTAAATAATAGCTTCACTATAGGTATGCTTGTTTTTTTTTTTTTTAGTTTTATTTTATTTTATTATTTTTTTAATGTTTATTTATTTATTTTGACAGAGAGCATGTGTGTGTGCACAAATGGGGGTGTAGGGCAGAGAGAGGAGAGAGAGAGAGAATCCCAAGCAGGCTCTGGTCTGAAAACCCCTGACTCAGGGCTCAATCTCATGAACCTGATATCATGACTTGAGTGGAAATCAAGAGTCCAAGCTTAACAGACTGAGCCACCCAGGCACCCCTTTTCTTATTTTAATGAGAATGTCTTTAAATGTTTTATTGTTAAAGAATGTTTCTATATACCTGAGAGAGAGAGACTCTCAAAAGAAACATTTGGTTATTTGTAGTTTTCTAATACTTTTTAAAAATTTCTTATTTTGAGATAATTATAGATTCACAGAATTTTGCAAAGACAGTAGAGAGGTATCTGTTTACTTTTCACGCAGTTCCCCGATGGTGACATCTTATGTAACTACAGGACAATAGCAAAAGCAGAAAACTGACATTGGTACAATGTGTGTGTCTACTTCTATAGTCATTTGATCCACTTGTGTAGCCACCATTGCAAGCAAGATACAGAACTGTTTCTTCACCACAAAGACCTTCCCCATGCCATTCCTTTATGGTCATCTTTCCCCTTTCCAGTACCATCCCTAACCCCTGGCAACCACTGATCAGTTCTCCGCCTCTCTTTCTATTTTTGTTTGTTTGTTTATGTTTTTATTTTATTTTTGAGAGAGAGAGAGAGAGAGAGCATAAGTGGGTAAGGGGCAGAGAGAGAGGGAGACACAGAACCTGAAGCAGGCTCCAGGCTCTGAGCTGTCAGCACAGAGCCTGATGTGGGGCTTGAACTCATGGTTGGTGAGATCATGACCTGAGCCAAAGTCGGAGGCTTAACTGGTTGAGCCACCCAGGCTCCCCTCTCTGTATTTTTTTATTTTGAAAATATGGCAGTATCAAATAATATGTAACCTTTTCAAATTGGCTCTTTCAGCATATTGCCTGGAGGTCCATTCAAGTTGGTGTATCAATAGTTTGTTCCCTTTTATTACTAGGTAGTATTCCACAGTACAGATGTACCAACTTTTGTTTTGTTTTGTGTTGTTTTTTATTTTTTATTTATTTATTTATTTATTTATTTATTTATTTTAAACGTTTATTTATTTTTGAGACAGAGAGAGACAGAGCATGAATGGGGGAGGGTCAGAGAGAGAGGAAGACACAGAATCCGAAGCAGGCTCCAGGCTCTGAGCTGTCAGCACAGAGCCCCACACGGGGCTCGAACTCACAGACCGCGAGATCATAACCTGAGCCGAAGTCGGACGCTTAACCGACTGAGCCACCCAGGCGCCCCTTGCGTTGTTTTTTAAATATGGAAGACTTTATGAATTTGCAAGCCTCCTTGTGCAGGGACCATGTTAATCTTCTCTGTATTGTTCCCATTTTAGTATATGTGCTGCCGAAGTGAGTACTGTACCACAGTTTTTTAAACCATTCACCTATTATAGAACATTTTGTTTCCAGTTTTTGTCTATTACAAAAACCTGCTCTGACCAATCATGCAGAAGCTTTTACAAGGATATATGCTTCATTTCTCTGAGATAAATGTCCAGGAATAGGATTGCTGGGTCATACTGGTAACCATGTATGGTTACCATGCTGGTTAAGTGAATGTTTATTTTTTAAAGAAATTCGCAAATTATTTTCCAGGATGCAGTTTCTCTGTATATTCACTAGCATTTAATATTGTCACTGTTTTTAATTTTAGATTCTAACATAATTTTTTAAATAGTGATAGTTTTATCAAATACATCTTTTGGCATTTATTGAAATAATTTCATGGTATTTCTTATTGGTTTTCTTGATGAATTATATTATTTTATCCTTAAATATACATATATTTTCTTCCCTTCAATGTTGCGTTTTACTTTTGGTGGGGGTAGATAATAGGAGAAGGAAGAAGAGGGGGAAACAGGGTCTCACTGGAATCTCCAAAGTGTATGAGACTGGTAATATAAAGATGGGAGGAGATGGCCAGGCAGATTGGATGGGAGGCCTCAAGATTCTTTTTTGTACTGATTTCTATACTCTAATGAAAATGATATGACATATATGTAAATGCCTAAAACATGGTATTTGGTAAATGTCAGTTGCTTTTCCTAGCAGAGTTCTCCACAGGCTAGGTTGTACCTAGATGTCATCATCCTTCTCCATCCAGGGAAAGAAGCTCACCTAGAAAACCAGGTCACTGAAAGTACAGTAGTTCGGACGATGCATTTGGCTAATGGGCTCAGTGCAGGGTCTCACTGTCACCCCATCCTCCCCACTCCACTCTGCCAAGGATGGGCTGAGAGTGGTTTCCCAAATGGCTTCCCTGGGGCCTTGTCAGCTTTTCCCCAGAAGATTCCAAGTGGAGGGCTGTGGGTTGCAACTCTCCAGTGTATAGTCCTCTCCTTCACTTGTACAGAGAGAAGCAGACACATGTGCTGATTTTGCTGGCTGTCTTCAGGATCTCAACAGCCTTGCTGTGCTCAATATCTTAGAAATCCACATCATTCACAGCTAGGGTTTGGTCTCTTTTCTGAAGTCCTGTTCAGTGTGCATCAAGGTCAGGAATCATCTTGAAAAGAAGTCACCTAGCTGGGAGGCCCTTCCTCTTGGGATGTTAAGTCCCAGCTGAGCTCCAGGGGGCTTTGTCAGTGTGAGGACTGGGGGCAGAAACTGTGTCTCAGCTCATCGCTGTAGTGTGTATGGTGTACCATCTTCTGAGGAGGAATTCATGCTGGGGGATTCTCACAGGCATGTAGGAAAACCGCCAGGTAGTCATCATAAAGAATCTGGCTGTCCATCTCCAAAGCCCCATCAGCAGGCCTCAGCCACTTCAAGCTCTGCTCACTGCTCACGTATATGTTTTAATGGTAAAAATATCAAACAGTTCAAAAAGGGACAAAAGGAAAAGTAAGTCTCTTCCCATTGCTATCACTGAAACAATCACCTTACCTGTTCTTGTGTTTTCATCTAGGGACTATACATATTTGTATTTATATATTAGTTTTATTTAGATAAAGTTGACAGAGTAAGTTTAACAAGTATAACGTGTTGATTTCATACTTAGGTATTGTGAAATGATTACTACAGTAGTATTAGTGAACAGCTCTATCACCTTACATAATTACTTTTTTGTGGTGAGAACATTTAAGATCTAGTCTCTTAGCAACTTTCAACTATATAATACAGAATTGTTAACTATAACCACCATGCTGTATATTAGATCCCCACAACTTAAAACTGGATATTTGTACCCTTTGATAAACATCTCCCCGTATCCCCCACCCTCTGGCATTTAGCATTCTACTCTCTGTTTCTATGAGTTATGAGTTTATATTCTGCATATAAGTGGTATCACACAGTATTTATTTTTCTCTGACTTATTTCACTTAGCATAATGCCCTCAGGGTATATCCTTGTTGTCATAAGTGTCAGGATTTCTTTCTCCTGCATGACTAAATATTATTCTAATTTGTATGATATATATATATATATATAATATACATTATTATTTGTAGGAGATATATATGTATATATACACATATATGTACACATATATACATATGCACACAGACATACTTACATATACGTACACACATATACATATGTATATACATATATATGTATATACATGTGTATATATATGTATATATCTCATATATCATTATGTATGAGAATATATATATATTCTCATATAGATACCGATACCTGTATCTATAGATATCTCAGAACTTCTTTATCACTCATCTATTGACGTGTTTTCTTGTTACTAATTAGTATCCTTCATTTCAGTTTAAAGGACTCCTTTCAGCATTATGAAGCAGGTCTAGCAGTGATAGACTTCCTTAGCTTTTGTTTTTCTGGAAAATTCTTTATTACTTCTTCATTTCTGAAGGATAACTTTGCCAAATCGAGTACTCTTGGTTGGCAGGTTTTTTTCTTTTAGCAGTTTGAATATATCATCTCATTCTCTCTGAGGCTGTGAGGTTTCTACTGAGATTCTGACTGCCTTATGGGGGAGGTTCCTTGGATGTTATAAGCTTCTTTTCTCTTCCTGCTTTTAAGATTCCTTTTTTAACTTTGATTTTTGACAATTTTATTGTAATATGTCTTGGAGAGGATCTCTTTGAGTTCATTTGGTGACCTATGAGCTTCTTGAACTTGGATATCCAAATCTTTCACCAGATTTGGGCAGTTCTCAGCTATTATTTATTTTCTATTTTTTTAAGTTTATTTATTTCTTTTGAGAGAGAAAGAGAACACAAGCACAGGAGAGAGGGAGAAAGAGAGAATCCCAAGCAGGCTCTGTGCTGTCAGTGAAGAGCCCAACTCAGGGCTTGAACTTACGAGCCATGAGATCATGACCTGAGCCAAAATCAAGAGGCAAACACTTAACCAACTGAGCCACCCAGGCGCCCCAGCCATTATTTCTTTAAATAACCTTTCTTCTCCCTTCTCACTCTGGAACTCCATAATTCATGAATTATTTTCTTTTGATGGTTTGCCATAATTCATGTAGGCTATCCTCACTCCTTTTCATCTTTTTTATTTTGTTCTCCTCTGACTACATAATTTCAAAGTTCCTATCTTCTAACAGATTCTCTCTTCTCAATCCATCCTGCCGTTGATGTGTCTATTGCAGTTTTCATTTCATTCATTGTATTCTCCAGCTCTAGAATTTTTTGTTTGGTTCTTTTTTGTGATTTCTATCTCTTTGTTAAACTTCTCATTTTGTTCATGTACTGTTTTCTTGATTTCATCAAATTGCCTTTCTGTGTTTTCCTGTAGCTCATTGAGTTTCCCTAAAACAGGTATTTCAAATTATCTGTTGGGTAAATTGCAGGTCTCCATGTTGGGACTGAAAGATGATTGTGACTAATGATTGAGACTGAAAGACCTCCATGTCGAGACTGGTTACTGAAAGATGATTGTGATCCATGTTTCACATTCCTTGAAGTTTTATATTGCTCTCTCCATCTTTGAAAGAGCACTCCCCTCCTCTAGTCTTTAATAGCTGCCTTTCCAATGCATCTAAACTTGTGTTTTTCCTCCAGCTGTACGCTAGAACTTCTTTGCTGGAAACCTGGACTTCTACAATAAGACCCTCTCAGCCATAAGTGATTGTATAAGATGCTGTTTTCCAGGGGCTCCTGGACTGTGGCTGAGAGGGGAGGGAGTTGATTCACGGGCCACTGCAGGGTCCACACTGGGACCAACGTGTGTGCGCCTATTGCCCAATGCAACATGTGAATGAGACTTTTCCCAGGTCCACTGGCCTATGGTGCTGGATCCCACAGCTCCCACAAGAGCACTTTTGTCCATGGATAGATGCTAAATTATTGTTGTTGGGGGGGGGCACAAACAAGGGATATCTTATTCAACCATGATGCTCCCTATATATTAATAGTAGTATACCATATACTCAGTTCTGCATCTTGTGTTCCCCTTAATGTCTTGGAGACCATTCCATATCAGTACATAACATCTAGCTCATTCTTTTTAACAGCTGTATAGCATCCCATTGTAAGAGTATAATATAATTTAAAAAATTTTTTTTAACTTTTATTTTTGAGAGACAGAGAGAGAGAGAGAGAGACCATGAGCAGAGGAGGGGCAGAGAGAGGGAGACACAGAATCCGAAGCAGGCTCCAGGCTCTGAGCTGTCAGCACAGAGCCTGATGCGGGGCTCAAACCCACAAACCCTGAGATCATGACCGGAGCCAAAGTCGGACGCTGAACTGACTGAGCCATCCAGGTGCCCCAAGTATGACATAATTTAATTTATCTATTCTTTTGTATTTAAATTGAGGCATAATTGACACATGACATTGTATTAGTTTCATGTATACAACAGAATGATTCAATATCTGTATATGTTGCAAAATACCACCACGATGTCTAGTTAACATCCATCACCACATGAACCTGTTCTTTTTTGATAGACATTTAGGTTGTATCCAGTCTTTTGTAACTATTGACAATGCTGCAGTGAATACTCTGGTACACAGGTCTTTATGTCTCTGTGTGAGCACTAATGTAAGATAAATTTCTAGCAGTGGAATTGCTAGGTCAAAAGATATATGCATTTAAATTGTAATAGCTGTCGCCAAATTGCCTTCAAAGAGACAACCATTTTGTAGTCCCACCAACAATGAATACGAATGTCTTTCTCTACAATGCACATTTTTGCCAACCTGATATCTAAAAAAAATACTATCTTGGGGTGCCTGGGTGTCTCAGTTGGTTAAACGTCCAGCTCTTGATTTTGGCTCAGGTCATGATTTCATGGTTTGTGAGACTGAGCCCTGCGTTGGCTCTGTGCTGTCAGCACAAAGCCTGCTTAGGATTCTCTCTCTGACCCTCCCCCTCTCTTTGTCTCCCCCCCCCCCCGCCTCAAATAAGTAAACATTAAAAAAAATAGTATCTCAATTTAATTTTAATCTGCATTTCTCCTATTATGAGATGTTTGAGTATCTTTCATTTGTTTAAAAGACACTTGTATTACTTTTCTGTGAACTGTGTTCATATCTTTTGTCTATTTCGTTATTATCTTAAATTAACATTTAAGAATAAAAACACAACTGGGGTACCTGGGTGACTGAAGTGTCTGACTCTTGACCTTGGCTCAATGATCTTGCATTTTGTGAGTTCGAGTCCTGCATCAGACTCTGTGCTGATGGTGTGGAGCCTGCTTGGGATTGTGTCTCTCCTTCTCTGCCCCTCACCTGTTTGTGCTCTATCTCAAAATAAATAAATAAACTTAAAAGAAAAGAATAAAAACACAACTTTCTTATTGTCATTTGCTCAAGCACCTCCTCAAAGGCAAGAGGTCCTTTCAGACAGGTGTTTAGTGTTCTCCACAATCACACCAACCCTTTCTTTCGTTCGAGATTTTGAAAAAATTTTATTTATTTAAGCATTTTCTAAATTTTTTTTAACATTTATTCATTTTTGAGACAGAGAGAGACAGAGCATGCATGGGGGAAGGTCAGAGAGAGAGAGGGAGACACAGAATCTGAAACAGGCTCCAGGCTCTGAGCTGTCAGCACAGAGCCCGATGCGGGGCTTGAACTCACGGACCGCGAGATCATGACCTGAGCCGAAGTCGGACGCCCAACCGACTGAGCCACCCAGGCGCCCCATATTTAAGCATTTTCTATACTCATCGTGGGGCTCAAACCCATGACCCTGAGGTCAAGAGCCACACATTCCACAGACTGAGCCAGCTAGGTGTCCCCCTGCCCCCACCCACCCCCCGCTTATAACTCATACCAACCTCCTTCCCCAATACCACTGTTTGTCTCAAGGAAGGGAACCTTTATGGTCTCTTCAACATCCCATACCCTTCCCATGAGCCTGTGTTTGCTCTCCCATCCTTCTCCTCTGGGGTGCTCTCTTCTCAGTCAAACCTGAGCAGTCCTTCTGGGCCCAACTGACTTTCACCTGTCTGGGGTGCTTTTCTGAATAACAGTGCCCTTACTACCTACAGTTTCCTCTTTCCACTAACTACAGCCTATGCCGCTTGAAGGTTCCGCTTGACATCTCCCAGAGCCCAGCTTCCTTTCTGTTCATGCTCAGCGTACAGGGGTGTCAGTGCGGAAAGGGTTGTATGCACTTTTTCAGCATTTATTGAATGAACACAGGAGCCAGGCACGGTTCCAAGCACTGGGAATATGGCAGTATATGGGACAGAGCAAGGTCCCTCTTATCATGCAGCAGACATTTTAGTGTGTGTGTGGGAGGCAGGGGCTGATATACAACATACAAGGCAATAAACACACACACATGCATAAGAATATCAATTAAGTGCACACAAGTAATGGGATGGTGAAGGGAGGAGGAGAAGGGTCTCTTTTGGACAAAGGGGTCAGGGGACTGAGTTCCCTGCATAGGCCTGACTATGAGAAGGCTGCAGCCATGTAAAGAACTTCCCAGAGCCCCCACTAAAGGCCCGGACTGTAGGGTCTGCTCTTCTAAAGACAGACAGATGCAGCCAGGTCCACAGCGTCTCTTTCTGTCACTTGACAGGAATTAAAGGCAGAAGAAGCCTACAATCCCGGTAACTTCAGGGCTGTGTGTGTGTGTGTGTGTGTGTGTGTGTGTGTGTGTGTGTGTGTGAGGTGTGTGAGGAGAGAACCTGCCGTCTCCTGCTTCATATCCCAGCTGAAAACTTGGGAAAATGAAATCACGCTTGACCTGGCATTAATAGAGCACCTGCTGGGGGCCAGGGGCCAATCACTCTACACCATAGAAACTTCATAGAATCTACCCAACGATCTCTTGTGGTACTTACTATTGACTTTATTTTACAGAGGAAGGAACACACCGAGGCTCGGAATATGGATGGAACCTGTTTAGGTTTGCATGGTTCAGAAAGAACTCCAGAAGTTCCTGGAGGTACATTTGTCGTGGAAGTCGGGTGGGGCTTACTGGAGCGTTCGGGGTGCACCTAGTTTCCGGAGTTTGCCCCAGGCGCCCCAACAGCGGCCCTCGGCCCCGCCCGGGTCTCGGGGCCTCGGGGCCTCAGGGGCCAAGGGGCGCGCGGCGGGCGCGCCCGGGCCGGCCGGCGGGGGGCGGGGGCGGGGCAGGCACAACGGACGCCCGCGGCAGAGGCGCATGG
>NW_024412418.1:32972520-33037520 GCF_014898765.1 Herpailurus yagouaroundi
GCCCCCGCCCCCTCTCCCCCGCCCCGCGGCGGCCGCGGCGGCTCCGCGCTCGGCGAACATGGCGGCGGCGGCGGTCGGGCGGGACACTTTACCTGAGCACTGGTCCTACGGCGTGTGCCGGGACGGCCGCGTCTTCTTCATCAAGTGCGGCGCGGGCAAGCGGGCACGCGGGCACGCGGGCGGGGGCGCGGGCCGGGAGGGGTGCGGGGCCGGGCGGGCGCCCCCAGAGCGGCGGCGGCGCTAACAGGTGCACCTCTCTCCCGCAGTGACGAGCTCCGCCGCACGACCTGGCTGCACCCGCGCACCGGGGAGCCCGTCAACTCGGGCCACATGATCCGCTCAGGTAGGCGCGGGGCAGGCGGGGTGGGGGGCGGCACTCGGGGGGCGCGCGCCCGGGCGGCCCAAGTTTGACCTGACTCTTTTTGGCATTTCCGCAGACCTGCCCCGCGGCTGGGAGGAGGGCTTCACGGAGGAGGGCGCCAGCTACTTCATCGAGTGAGTGACCGGGGCGCCGCGCTGGGCTCGCACCTGTGCAGCGGGGCCCGACCGGTTCCCGCCGCGCGCCCCCGCCTCCCGCCTCCCGCCTCCCGCCTCCCGCGCGGGTCCCGGGCGAGTTGGCGCGCACAGCGCCGCGGCCGCTCTCTTGTGGGGTTTTGTGTGCTGGAGTTGTGTGGCGGGCACGGGGAGGGGGTCGGTGGGGTCCGTATCTCCGCGGGGGGCCGGAATCCGGCCGGCAGAGGGGGCGGGGGCCGCAAACTACCCGCTGGTCCTGTAGTTGGGAGGGATTCGGGCCCGGGTGTGAGGGCCCGGACACGCCTCCCCGCTGGGGTCTCGGGCCGCACGGAGCCGGGAGGTGCCCCACCGGGGTGGGGGGTTGCGCCTGGGGTCCGAGTACTGGGGGCTGGGGAGTGGGGAGTAGAGAGGGAGGGGAGCGGGGAGTAGAGAGGACGCTTTGGTTTCGACCTCGTTCTCTGGGACGGTGGCGGAGAGTCGGAACCTCGGCCCCCTCCCCATCCTGAGCGCGGGCCTGCGGGGGAGGGGTGAGCGTGGGGAGGGAACCCATCAGCCAATAATATTCCTCGAGCACTGTGCGTCTCTGAAAGCCGGCGCTCCACAGGGACAGTCACTCCTGTCTCCGCTAGTCGAGCGGTAGCTGTTCCGAAAAAGCCCGCGAGCGTTGTGCCACTAGCCAGGTTACCCTAGACCTGGGTCTGTAGAGATGAAATCCGGGGAGCCGTAAGCTAGGGCGCGGTGCAGCCACGAGCACCAGTGTGGCCCTTACTTTCCCACTCTGGGCGTGTACCTGTGTTGCCCCGTTTCTCTGTAACCGTCTGCGTGCTCGCCGGTCAGCTCCATGAGGTCAGGAGCAGCTTTTGATCCTTTGCCCAGTGCCTGGCACAGAGTAGGCACTCGGTAAATCTTTGTTTACTGAATGAATTAACTAGCCAAGGTCTGGACGGTGGTCTGACTCTTACTTTTGGGGGGCCTGTGAGTCAGAATTCCTTTCTTCAACTGGGAACACTGCTAGTCGGTAGCGGAGCAGCATAGTCGAAGCTAAGATGGTCACAGAAAATCCCAGATCCTCCTATCCTGGTTTGGGCTCTTTCAGGATGTTTGAAATTCTGGTGGATGAGATTTATACAAGTGAACACTGGGACTGGCTGGGGTCCTGCTGTCCTGCCTCACCTCTGTGTTTGAGAGAGAAGTTGAGGAGCTGGTGGAACCTTAGAACCTCCCAGTTAGTGGACCTGTGTGGCTCATACTGCATTTTATTGATCTTTATTAGATTTCTCCTTGTGTGTTCCTCATTGTTCTAGGCATTGGAAGTGCAGAAATGAATGAGGCAGACAAGATCTGGATGCTCATGGAGCTTGAAATCTAGTGGGGAGAGGGAGCAGACAATAAGGGAAAAAAAAAACAAAACAAAAAAACTAAACAACTCCTCCCCCCCCAAACAAGAATAATGTCAGTGGTAACTACTGTGCAGAAAATGAAAGTAGCATCATGTGATATCAAGTGACTGGGTGGTATGGTTGGATTGAGAGATCAGTGCTGTTTCTGAATAGGTGACATTTAAGGTAAAGTTTGGATGACAGGAAAGAGCCATCCTTGTGTTGATGAGGTGGCAAGCATTTCCAGAAGAGAACAGCCAATTCTGTTTTTTTTTTTTTAATTGTTTTTAACGTTTATTTGTTTTTGAGAGACAGAGACAGGACGAGCAGGGGAGGGGCAGAGAGAGAGGGAGACACAGAATATGAAGCGGGCTTCAGGCTGTGAGCTGTCAGCACAGAGCCTGATGTGAGGCTTGAACCCACAAACCGTGAGATCATGACCTGAGCTGAAGTTGGACGCTTAACCAACTGAGCCACCCAGGCGCCCCATAGAACAGTCAGTTCTATTAAAGTAAGGGCTGTAAAGCTTCAAGTTCAAGTTCAAAGAGTGGAGAGGCTAGTGTGGCTGGAATGTGGTGAACAAAGGAGAAAGTAGCAACAGAAGAGGTTACAGATAGGAAAGAGCTAAATGGTGTAGAGCCAGAGGAAGGGGCTTTAAACTTTATTTTAAGCCCAGCGAGAAATTATTGGAGGGTTTGAAGCAGGGGAGCAATGTGATTTGATTTGCATTTTTCGAAAGACCATTCTACCTGCCGTAGAGTGGACTGTATGTAGATGGGCAACTGGTAGGGCAAGGATAGTAGTAGCAGGCTGTTGCTGTAGTCCAGGCAAGAGTTAATGATGATTTGAATGAGGGTGTAATACTGGAGAGGAAGAGTAGTCAGATTCAGACTTGATGATTTGGATGCAGTCTGTGAGAGAAAGAGAAAAGTCAAAGACGACTCCCAGAGGCTTAAGTACCTGAGCGGATGGTACTCATATCATTGAGATGGGAGGGCTGTGGGGAGGTGTGTTTGGAGTGGAGGAGAGCATGAGATCTTGTTTTGACATTTGAGATATGAATATGTCAACTAGTTGGATGCTCAGGAGAGAGAGGATTGAAGAGGTATATTTAAGTATTATAGCTGGTATTCAAGGCCAGAAGATTAATTGAACTCACCTTGAATGAGAGTGTAGACAGAAAAGATGACCTAAGCCTTGGGACATAGCAGCATTTAGAGGTTGGGAAAAGAGGTGGATCCAGCAAAGGAAACAGAAGCTAGGAGAAAACCCAGTAGAATGAGTGGGTCACAGAAGCTTAAAGGACAATACTTGACTGGAGTAGGTGGAAGAGAAAACAGGGGTATGGAAGTGGAGTCCATAAGTATAGGTGAATCTTTCAGGCAGTTTGGTTATGAAGTGGGGTTGAGACATTAGCTGAGGATTGGAGGGGTTGTGGGTTTGAGGTGGGGGGGGTCTGTTTTTTTAGTGAGAGATGATAGAGCATGTTGTGTTTTTCTGGGAATGATCCGGGAGAGAGGGAGAAGTGGATGATGTAGGAAAGAGGTGGGACAGTTGCTGGAGCAGTGTTTCTGAGGGGATGAATGGGAAGGGATCCGGAGCTTAAGTCTCACTGGTCCCAGCTGGGAATAGGGCCTTTCACCCATTTTATGGGAGGAAGGACTGTCCATGCCAGAGCCCATGCTGGGAGGTTGATAGGTTCAGTGAGGGGAGAGGTAGGTGTTCTGTCTGATGGTATCTGTCTTTTCCATGAAGTACTAGGCTAAGTCTTGAGTTGGGGGACTTGAGGGCTGGGTAGGACTCTATCAGCCGTTACCACAGCCTCCTGACCTTCATCTCTTCTGCTGACTCTTCTGTGGTAACTCTGTGAAGTTCCCAGTGATTATCCTATAGCAAGTCCTGGCTCCCCACCCCAAGGGTCCTCCCAGGCCTAGGGGAAAGCAGTGTCTGTCTGGTCCCCTACCTTCAAAGGCCAGCCATATGGGAGGCTGGGGCACTGTGGCAGCTGACTGTATTTCCTATCTCCTTTTGAGACAACTTCTTGAGAGAGATTTAAGGGCTTGGGAGTAATTGTTTTCCTTTTCCTCACATAAAAAAATGCTTTGCTTTAGTCAGTCAGCTTTCTTAGATTTGCCATGATCACTTCTGAATGCTCTTTTTTTTATTTTTTATTTTTGTATCCTTCTCTAATATGGCTCAGTGAGAGGGAGCATTGGAACAGCTGGGTTTACCGCACCCCGCCCCCCGCCCCCCCCCCTGGATCCTTGGTCTGGAAAGTTGTGTGAGGTTTTCAGGATCCATCAGTTGCTCCTGATATTTAGCAGATGTTTGATACCCTCCAGAGTACATTGCTTCTTCTTTTTAAAAATCGTTTCTTTAATCCAGGTTCTTTAGACCTTCTGTACATGAGAAAATCCAGAGTATTTTATTTTAAAGTAATCTCTACCCGATGTGGGGCTCAAACTCAGGACCCTGAGATTCAGAGCCTCATGCTTTACCAACTGAGCCAGTCAGGCATCCCCACAGTACATTTCTTACTTTTTTAAAAAAAATTTAATGTTTATTCATTTTTGAGAGAGAGAGAGTAGGAGAGAGGGAGACACAGAATCCAAAACAGCCTCCAGGCTCCGAGCTGTCAGCATAGAGTCCGACACAGGGCTCGAGCCCATGAGCCATGAGATCATGACCTGAGTCAAAGTCAGATGCTTAACTGACTGAGCCACCCAGGTGCCCCCACAGAACATTTCTTAAGCCATAAAAACTTGAGCTAAGGCAGGTACATTTTGGTTTTGGTTTCTGCACTTTGGGTTCACTTTTGGATTAGAGGCAAAACATAAGAGGAATCTACTCCTGGTTCCCCCAGTTCTAGACTTGGTGATGCTACTATCCTTTTTAAGAAGGCTTCTTGTTCTCCAAAACTTTTCTACTTTCCCATGAGTCTCTCATCCAGGTAGCAAGATATAATATTAATGGAGATAATAGTGTCATTAACAGCAACAGCAACAATAGTAGTAGCAATTATGTAATAGCCTCTTCTTTTCAAGTCTGAAAAATTCCAAGAACTGTTTTATAACTATTATGTGATTAAATTTCACAATAATTTGTTGAGGTAGGAGCTGTTACTAGTCCCAGTTTACTGATGTGGAAACTCATAGTAATCTTGGCATTCCAAAAGCAAAGGGCAGGTGGTTTTTTTCTGGTACCTTTTCTTACTTGATGCCTGTAGCAGCAGAAGAGCAGAGATTATCCTGTTCTTCAGATGATGAAACTCAGGTCCATGAGGGTTCAGTGATTTGGCTGGAGTGCTTAGACCTGGGACCAAAAGTAGGTCTTCAGTCTCTAATATGGTAACCACAGCAGTGGTGGTAGCTCTGACCCCAGGTCACAGGTGAGAGCCACCACTGATACTTGAAGGAGCCTGTGCCAGGTGCCATTGTTGTAAGTCAGGCTGTTCAAGGCTCACAGGGCCAGAGTTCTTCTTTGCTTTTGCTGAGGATTGAGGCACCTGAGAAAGGCAGCAGCTCTTGGTTTCCTGAGCTGATTGGTAGTGGTGCAAGTGTCTGATTAGTAAGCAATGGAAGACATTAATTATTAATTAGTAAAAGCAGTTTGGCAGGCACAGCCTTTTCAAACGTGAGACCCCAGAGAGTAAAGTTCTAGAACAGGCCTTGAATGCAAGAATGTTACACTGGGCTGGTCTTTGGGGGTTTTGTGGCACCCCGTGGGTTGGCTTCTCCTTAGAGCAGTCTTTGAATAGGTCCTGAGTTGATAAAGAGAATGAATGGCAGAGAGGAGGGGTCTTGGCGACCCTGCCCGTGCCAAGATTGCTCCTTGAAGGCTGGTATCCTGTTCTGCATCTCTGAGACTTTGGTACCGAGCCCAGCTTTGGGCTCTGAGTAGGCACTTGGTATTTATTGAAGCAGTAATGTTTTGAGGGACTCAGTGATTTTAGTAAATATTCCAGGTCTTGCAAAACTCCTTGTTGGGGAAGAGATCAGGGGTTTGGGGGGGACTGGGCAAGGTAAAAGATGCGAAGCAGCCCAGAAATACGCCTGTTACATCTGGTGCCTGGATCCCAGGCTTCTCGGATGTAGATGCTTGTTGTCAAGAACAGTGCTTGTAGGATCTGGCCTCCTCTGGCTTCTTCACCTCTAACCTCATGCTCTGCATCTGGAGAGTGGGATATCTGTTGGTGTTCCCTTGCTGGTTGTCTCCCTCCCTGGTTGCCAGGCCCTGGTGTCCTCTTCTAGCTTTAGGTTCCTCAGTTTTAGTTTTGGAGCTTTGCAGGGCCAGCCTATGTAGGTGCCATTCTCCTTGTGGGTGCCCATCCCCAAGTGAGACCGGTGAGGCTAATGGGAAAAACATTTCTGAGGCTTGAAGCAAGACTGACTTTCCCCTCCCCAGCCCTTTGGACTGCTGCAGGTCCTGGCTGCATGATTTGCAGGACTCTGTGCAAAATGAAAGTGCAGGGCCACTTGTTCAAAAAGCCAGAAAAAGGTGCCTTTAAATGTACTAAAGTATAACACTTTTTCCTTTCTTCTGTAGTTTTCCCCTCAACTTGTCATGGTGTTTTTTATTGGCTATTCAATGTCATACTAAGTAAAAACAAATAATAAAAATTTAAATTATTAGCATGACTCTCATGTTTATCTCTATATTGTGGAATACCCTGTTTTGCATGCAAATATGAGGGTAATGACCTTGTACACTGAGCCACCACCACCATGCCCACTCTGACCCACCACAGGGCAAGAGTGCTGGTGGTCAGGCTCTCCTGGACAGGAATGAGGAGCAGGACGGCTGGGTGGGGCTTGGGGCTCTAGGTGGCTGGGAATTAAGAACATGTCCCAGGGAGGCAGGGAGAGGGGATCAGGCCTGAGCCAAGGCCTTAAGCTAAACTCCTTCGGAAGAGTTATTCTTCTAGAGATAATGCTAAATATCTAGAGTGTGTTTTTGTATTCGGCAAACCCATTTTCTCTGAAATTTTAAAAAAATTAATGTTTATTTTTGAGAGAGAGAGAGAGAGAGAGAGAGAGAGAGAGAGCATGAGCAGGGAAGGACAGCAAGAGAGGGAGACACAGAATCCGAAGTAGGCTCCAGGCTCTGAGCTGTCAGCACAGAGCCTGATGGTTCGAATTCACAAACCGTGAAATCATGACCTGAGCTGAAGTTGAGACACTTAACCTTAACCGACTGAGCCACCCAGCCACTCCTTCTCTGAAAGTTAGAGAGGAGTTGGGGAATGAAGGCTGAACCAGGGATGACAGAATATCAGCCCACCCTCAGTGGGCTGTAAGGCACCAAGTATAGAAGGCCCTTTGGAAAAGTCTGTGAATACTGGAAGGGCCAGGCAGCTGCCCTCTTGAGATTTAATTATGCCATCACGCAAGGGACAGTTTTCAAGGCCCCTCTGGGAAGAAGTCTATCTTGTCTGCCACATTTTTCTCCCCAGACAAATGTTGGACTTCATGTTAGTAAAATTTGTCTTATACAGTGCCAACCTGTTGGTTCATTTATATGCCATCTTTCTCATTTGTCATCTTTCTCATCGCTGGGAACAGTAGTCCCAGAAACTTTATTTCAAACCAGAAAGCAACAATCGTGTAAAGAATTTCTGTGAAACTGCAGCATACATTTACTTAAACTGGAAATTCTGAAGCCTCTTGTTGAAAGTTAAGAAAAGGCTCTCCCAGCTTGGCAAGTTTTGGCATAACCCCACACTTTACGTTTCGTTTCCTGGTTATTTTATCAAGAGTGAAAACTGGCGCAGGGATTGAAACGTTAGGTCCTGTGTATAAGGAACAACGGTGGTGTTGTGCAGAAAGCAGAAGGAAGGATTAAGAGCTGTGATTTGTATCACGCTCTCAAAACCATCCCAGAAAAGATCTGGGAAAACCTCTTTAAGAAAAACAGTTGCAAGTTGCTTCTTTATTAAGGCTCTTTACCCTTGGGAGGGATGTGTTTCAGAGAAAGGACAGGGATGGATGGTGGGAGAGGTGCTACTCCGGATTTACAGTGCTGTGTGTGTGAAGAGGGTGGGTGTAGGTTTCAGGTGCATTGACGTAACTTTGTCCATTCTCTCGATATTTATGGGAGTAAACTGTGGGCTTCTTAAAATAGGGCTTCAGAAAAAGGAGCCTCTTTGAGAAAGCACATCACAATGTGGATTTTTTTGTGATTTAATGAGGTGTTGGCTCCCGTTTTCCTGTCTCTTCAGAAGAGAGCATGGGTTTGAATCTCTCTGCTCAGTAAACTGGCATGGTGTCTTGCATAAATATTGGCAGAGGGAGAAACGTGGAGGAATATGGTTTTATTTGCCTGTTGTTTTTAAGTGGCTGTCAAAACATTTGTTTCAATTTTCTGAAACGAGAAGTGTTTTGGGTTAATGTTTCATTGTTTACAGAGTGCTTCATGAATGTTATCTGGTTGGAGGCTCACAATTATTGCATTTTTTTCATGCAGAAAAGTGGGCTCAGAGGGGTAAAATGACTTCCTAAAGCTGCATGCTGTGTTAGGTCAGCCTTTTCAGGGTTCAGAGAACAGGTGGACAATTCGTTGTCTCAGACAAGCAAGGGCTTCTCAGATTTTTCAACCACAGACAAATGACAGAAGAGGATGAAGGCCAACTTGCCTGGGAGGTTGGATGGTAGTAAACGTCCTCAAAATGTGGGTACTATCCAAAACTCCATGTAGACTTTACCCTCAATTTAACTTACTATAAAATTCCTTCCTGTATTTTCTGTTAAGATCAAGATGCATCATGTTTGTTGTATGGCTTTGTGGTTTCCTAAACAGAAACATATACTCTTGGGTACACCAATTCCCCTGTTCAGTCTTAAGGGACAGGGAAGTGTAGGGAGACTGCTCATTGGCCTTCCAGTCTCTCTAAGTGATGTGTCTCCGAAGAGGAATGTACAGGCCCCAAGGAAGACAACATCAGCAGCTGTTGTGATCTCAGGTCATCTTTTGCCTGAACTGAGTTGTGCCAGACCACCCCTCTGTCTCCCATCTAGCCTACTCCTGGTCACCTGGATGCTGGCCAGGTTTTTCTGGAAGCCAAAGCATAGCACAACTTAATCATGAAGAAAAATGTATAGGGGTTGTATATGTGGTGGGAGTGTGTTTAAAGAGGCAGTGGGTACGTGCATGGGCAGGTGCATGGGCTCCAGATTCCCAGATTCTAATTCCAATCCCACCAGTTACAGCTCCCTGTCCTTGGTAAATTACCTACTCCTTTCAAGCCTTTTCTCCTCACCAATGAAATAGGGATAAATGTGGGGATTGCGTGAATTAATTGATGTAAAGGGTTTTGCAAGTGCCTGGCACCTAGTAAATGCCCAATAAATGTGAGCCCCTCTTTGTACATGTACACAGCTATGAGGTAGGGTAGAAATGTGCATTCTAAGTACTAATTACATTCAGCTGCTGATGGAGAAATCTGGTGTCCTCAAACTGGGGTTGCCTGGGTTAGGATCATGCAAACTATAGGACTCAACTCAGAACTTGGACTAATAAAAACTGCATAACCATTATGGTTATTAAAAGGTTGTCTTCATTTTTGGGAAATACTGAAGTATTTGCTCTTAAGTGGCTGAGAAAAAACTGTGTGTGTGTGTGTGTGTGTGTGTGTGTGTGTGTGTGTGTGTGTGTTGAGGGGAGTGGATGATAGAACAAATGGCACAACATGTTAACAGTGGGTGAGACTGGGTGAGGGGTATGTGGAGGTTCCTTGTGCTATTCTTGCAACTCTAAGTTTAAAATGATTTCCAAATTCAAAGTTAGTTAAAAACAACAACACTACATAACCTTGACCATCAGGGCTATGCAGTCCCAAGGCCACAGGTACCTTGTCCAGGCTGCAGGGGCCTGGGAACCAAGAGCCCAGGGTAATGAGGTGTGAAATGCTCCTGGGTTGGCTGTTTCCTGGGCATTTAGAAGGCTGCACAGATGTCTGCTCCTTAATCTGGGTGGCCACCTGGCTATCGGCTCTGACTGCTGAAAGACAGACTTATTGTCTGATGCTGCCTGGCCCACAGATGTCAACAGTAATAATCTTCATGGTGCTCTATAGTTGAAAAATATATACATTCCTTTTAGAAGCAGTTATTTTTATTATCCTCATTTTATAGATCAAGTAGTGGAGACTGGGGGAGGGACAGGAGTTCAAAGATCTTCCTGATGCCAGAGCATCAGTAGGGGAGCTGGGACTTGAACCAGAGTCATCTTGGCTCCAAGTTTGTGTGCTGTTTCTACCATGGTGTCTTCTGACCCCCATAGCCACTCGCTCTGTACTGAATCCTCCTGTAGAGTTATCCCCCCCAAATTGGTCATCTGTACCTTCCCCGATAACCCAGAGGCAGAATTCCTCTTGGGCCTCCTTCAGAAAGTCTCCTGCAGAGTAGATGAGTGATCAGTGGGTTGGATGGTCCCAAGGCAGGGCCAGTGGGCAGGTCCCTTAGTGCTCTGGGAGAGCAGACTCTTACCCCCCACCCTCCCCAGATGTCAGCTGACCACAGCTTAGGGGCTGATGAGCCTCTTAAGCCTGCTTAGAGCCAGGCTGTCTCTTTCAGGTTCTGCCAGAAGAGTGTTTCCAGCGTCATAGTCAGCGTTCTCAGGGTTTCTCAGGGGCTTTTTCTGCCAAGGCAGAGCCCTCACCCTCTTGAGGTCTGACAGCTTGGAGTTAGCATGCAGTCTCTTCCAGGGCTGCTGGCTGCCTCTTGTGCTCCCCTGGAACAGTCTGCAGGGCAGGTGGGGTGCAGTGTGCTCGGGGATAGAGGGGACAGAGGGCCCTTTCAAGGCCTCTACCCAGGTACCTGGCTGCACAGCCTCCGGCATTCTCTCCCTGTGGGTGAAGGGGGAGGTGAGACAGTCTCCTTCCTAGCAGCAGTGGAGCCAGAGCAATGTTGTACATCAATGCAGTAACCTTTGCAATAATCATATCCTCTTCAGTTGCAAACTGAGTTGTCTGTGCATGTCCACAGATGGAACCAGTGGGCCACCTTGAGGAGTGGTGAGCACCTTACTAGAGGAGCAGTTTAATCAGACTCGATGGCTTTTGGTCCAGGATTCATCAGTTGAGTCACCAGACTCTGATGAGCCACCTCCTGATTGCCAGTCTCCACACTGGGTGCTGTGGAGAAAAATAGATGTCATATCTGCCCTCCAGGAGTGCCCAGTCCAGGAGCGGGGGAGGGACCTTGGACAATTTCAGTATGGGTGACTGGTGCTGGGGTCCCTGAGGACAGGGCCCTGGGGAGATTCAGAGGTTGAGTATGAGGAAGGCCACGTAGCAGTGGGCAGTCCAAGGCAAGAGAGGCCAGTGGAAGAAATTGGAAAGAGCTAGGGGGTGGGAGTGAAGGTGACATATGTGTGTGCCTGTCTGCATCTTGAAGAGCCTGGTGCTAAGTTGAGGCATAGGGACTGGTCCTAGATAACACCCTTCACTAGTAGCTTGGCTTCAGCAGAGTGGAGTAATTGGAGATATTGTCCTAGGGGTTCCCCGAAATCCTGTTGCCATGTCAGGGGTTATCCAACATGAATTCTGGAGTCTGCATACCAGGGTTGAAATCTTGCCTCTGCTGCCAGCTTGGACAGATCACTTAAACCTCTGTGTCTTCAGATGTTTCTTCATCTATAGAATGGGATACAGCTGTACTGTTGACTTAGTGCCTGGCAAGCCACATGTGCTGTGTAAGAATTAACTATTATTCTTACTCCTAGAAAGGAAGCCCCTTCCCGTGGTGAAGTGTGACACAGTCAGCAGAGGAACTATACCTTGTTCTCTTTGGAGAGATTTCCTAAGATCAGGCTAGCAGGAGGGAGAATTGTATTTCCTTGTTGAGACTTGTCTTTAAAAGGAAGCTGGGCACTAAATGGTGCTAAATATCAAAGAAATGATTCTTCATCTTTGAAGCCCTGTGTGGCTGTGTCCAACCAGAGAGAAAATGAATAGGTTTCTCGTACTTATGATCAGCACATTTTCCAAATGGCAGTTTTGATATACTACCCTTTCATCCTCCACCCCCACCCCCTGGTGAGAGGGTTCCCAGATGTTAGTATTTGTGTTTGCATTGCCTGGTAGGGATCTAGCTCTTTTTTGTTGTTGTTGTTGTTTTTTTGAGGTAATAACCCTGGTTCTCTACTAGAGCATTTGATGAAGGAGTAGTGAGGGTAGACATGAAGTAGAAACTGTTCCAGAATGCTGAGTCAGAACTTTGGGGTGGGGGGACTGGGAATCAGCATCATTACAATTTTCATGGGGATTCTATGGACACTGAAAATGAAAACGCCTCAGAGCTTCAGCTTCCCCACAATGATATTGTACAACAATGATAATGCTGCTTTCCTTAGCATGATTGAGAATTTATTGAGAATCTAATGTGATGGCCTGTCTGCAGCTCTTGGTAGGTGCTCAGGTTGTGAGCCCTTTCATTTACTGGAGGCCCTCTGTTGGAACTGATTGGATGAAGCTGGGGGAAGGACCTTGAGAAGGTGTCAGTAGGTACTGCTGTCTGTTAGTGCCCACGCTCTTGCCCAGGGTAGGTCCCTGGCCCCTGGTGGGCCTCTGGTTTCCTCCATGGAGGTTGGGAATGTGCTGCTGTTCCCCTCTGCCCAGACGATGCTGGTGGTCCTAGAGGTAGGAGGTAGGGCTGGTCTTGCGGGTGACCACTGAGTGGCGACTACATCTGCTTGGGGTGAGGGTGGGTTGGCATATCCACATCTCAGAACCCCGTGACCACTTAGAGATCCTTCTGAGGGCAGAGGAAGGCCTGGAGTAAGGGGTGAGTTGTTCTGAGTGATTGACATTGAAAGCCAGAGCAGACAAGCAGGCTGCAATTAAGTTGAGAAATGGGAATGCTGCTTTGGGTGGGAGAACAAATGTGTCCCAGCAGACAGTAGTGATGATGAGGAAGTTGTAGGGGTGTCTGGTGTTGTAGTCTTCCCTGAGCTGGTCTTGGGGGAGATGGAGTAGGGGCAAGATTGTGACTCAGTGTCATGAATAGCTTGCCGGCTCTTTGGGAACAGCGTCAGGCACAGAGCCAATACTCGACCAAATTGGTGTGGGTTGGTTGATCTGACATTTGGCATGACCTTCTTGACACTGGCAGACATACAAAGGAGAGAGGGTTGATTGGAGCTGGGAGTAAATTGGGGTTGGAAATGGACCACAAAATCCGTGATCACTGTCCCTGGGAGGGGAAAAGGTTTCCTTCCCTGCCCATGAAATTGTTCAGAGACATTTTTTTTTCTCAACACAATTTGACCTGAGGATTTAAAAAAAATAGATGAATGCTGTGAAGCTAAATATCTATAATCACTGCACCCATTAACGCATTTCTAAATGGAATTGGTGGTACCTGAAATTACATCCATTTACCAAAGCTTTGAATAATTACATTTTTTTAAGCCCTGGTGTGTGGGCAGGAGCTGGAGTGCACTCAGTTGGCTTCTCTTAGCCCTCCTCACCTGAAAACGTGTAGACGTGTTTGTGTGTTTGGCACCAGATGGTTTATAAAACTCAGAGGGGATATTAATTCTTTGGGGGAGAGGAAAGTAATTGGCTTCCTATTCTGTGAATAGATAGGTATTTAAATTAGAATCCAAAGCACACTTTTTATTTCAAAAGCTCCATGTGTCTTAGGAGCCTAGTGATTTAAGATGTAATAACTGTGTTGTGCAATGATCTCGCTGGGCCTTTCAAGGCTGCTCCTAGGGGCTAGGAGGACTGATTGGTGCTGATTGCCTTCTTGAGTCCATGGAAAGGTTTGAGCATTTGGTTTTTCTTTAAGGTCTATGTTGGATTTGGCTTGGTTTGGGGTTCAGTAAGCTGAGTGCTAGGACAGAGGGACTGTCACACTGAGAAGCCAGTTGCTTTTGTTGAGTCCTTATTTGCTTATTTTACAAATGTTTAGTTTTTACCACATGCATTGTTTTAAGGGCTTAACAGACATGGACTCATTTAATTCTATCAACCCTATGAGGTAGGTATTATCTGATCCTCATTTTACTCATGAGGAATATGAGGTTCAGGCAGGTCAAGGAATACACAACACAGGTGTTAGGCGACAGGGCAGGCATCATTCCCTGCTGTCCTTAATTGGGAGTCCTGATGATCCCTCTGAGCCCCGCTTGGCCTTTTTCTACCATGCTCCATGATGGGCTGTGCTGAGGTAGGTAAGGGAAATACAGGGTTGAAGTTGAGCACATAGGCTTGGCAATCCAACTTTGTAGATGTGGAACTCAGGCGAGTTAACCTCTACACAAAATGGAACAAATGCTAATATCTGCCCTGTAGGTCTTTTGTAGTGGTTAAATGAGAATAACACAGATAGCCCCTGACTTATACTGATTCAACTTGTGATTTTTTGACATTACCATGGTGGGAAAGTGATACGCATTCCATAGACACCATACTTTGAATTTTGAGTTTTGATCTTTTCCCCGGGCTAGCAATAGGCATTGCAACACTCTCTGGTGATGCTGGGCAGCTCCTAGTCAGCCACGAGATCATGAGGATAAACAACTGATAGACTTACAACCATTCTGTACTCATAGATCCATTTGTGTGTGTGTGTGTGTGTGTGTGTGTGTGTTTTAGTTTTGACATAGTATTCAATACATTACATGAGATATTCAGCACTTTGTTATAAAATAGGCTTTATTATAAAATAGGTGTCAGATGATTTTGCCCAACTGTAGGCTAACATAAGGCTAATGTGTTGTGAGTACATTCAAGTTAGGCTAGGCTAAGCTATGGCTTTAGATATGTTAGATGTATTAAATGCATTTTTGACTTCGATATTTTCAATTTATGAGTTTATCAGGACATAACTCCATTGTAGGTTGAGGAAGTATGGACATGTTAAATACTCCATTCCCAGAGCATAATATAGTTCAGTAAATTTTAGCAAGTATTTCCATGAACACTTTCCTCTGCAATGGCTGACTGGTCCAAGCATATTTGGGTAATTCCTTGACTTACATCCCACAGAGACTTCTACAGAAGGTAGTTGTGTACTGACCAACTTAGATTCTCGGTTACAGGCATTTTCTATAGAGGGCATTGAACATCCTGATGCAGTAAAAAAATTTTTTTTTAATGTTTATTTATTTTTGAGAGAGAGAGAAAGAGAGCGAGTGAGCATGAACGGAGCAGGGGCAGAGAGAGAGGGAGACCCAGAATCTGAATCAGGCTCCAGGTTCTGAGCTGTCAGCACAGAGCCCTATTTAGGGCTCGAACTCATGAGCCATGAGATCATGACCTGAGCCTAAGTTGATTGCTTAACCGACTAAGCCACCTAGGTCCCCCTGATGCATTTTTTAAATGTTTATTTTATTTTTAAGAGAGAGAAAGAGGTAGTGGGGGAGGGGCAGAGAGAGGGAGACAGAGGATCTGAAGTGGGTTTTGCGCTGACAGTAGAGAGCCCATTGTGGACCTCGAATTCACCATGAAATCATGACCTGAGGCGAAGTCGGATGCTTAACCAGCTGAGCCACCCAGGTGCCCCCCTGATACATGCATTTTGGTGAGGGTTAAAAAATGTCCACCTCTACTTGCTGTTTTTAACCACAGCTGTATCCTAGTTATGACCTTGGCTGTTACAGCTGATGGTTTAGGCAATTTGGATATAGTTGCAGCAAAGATTGTGTCAGACCCAAGCTCTGACTTGCTTCTCCTGGGCAAGGGGAGAAATAGCTCTGGTGATAATGGGAAAATGGAGAGGGGAGTCTGGATTCAGTTTAACGTTTGTGTATCCATTTTTGTCTTGTACTGGCACCATATTTGTTCTACTCTGGGGGACGTCAGGAAGCCCAGGGGGCTGGTGAAGCAAGATATCTGCACAGCTTTATGTGATAGGATGGTCAAGTGGTATGTCATTAAGTGTCAGGTAAATAGTGTGGGGGCAGCATGGAGAGGAATGTCCAGGAGGACACAATTGAGGGGTTGGAAGAGTCAGGGAAGACGTGGGGGGTTTTGTGAATTGGGATTAGGTGGGGACAAGATGGGGAGTGGGTGCCTCAGGGGAACTAGCATTTGTCATTCAAGGGTCCCTTCATTTAGCAGACTTTTCCTGAGCACTGTGTATGTGTGTGAGCACTTTTCCTGGTATGTGTGCCAGGCACTGGCCTGGACACCGTATACCAAATGAGTAAGGCAGAGTAGAGAAAATAGTATCGAGAGGTTCTGGCCCAGGTTTGGGAGCATGGTCTTGTACAGAATTGCCTGGGTTTGAATCCCAGCCCTGCCACTTACTAGCTTGTGGATCCTGAGCAAGTTATGTAATCTGGAGTGTCGGTTTCCTCGTCTATAAAGTGGAGATGATAATAATTGTGTTGGAGATTAAGTAAGTTCATGTAAAGTAGTCGGAATAGTCTTGAACGTAGAAAGTATTATCCTGTGTTGGCTATTATTATCAGTAGAATATGACCTCAATGAGGGCAGGAATTTTCTGTTGTGTTCACTGCTATATTGCTGGGTGTCAGAAGGTATCTGGTACATAGTAAGCATTCAATTAATGAATCCAAGTGCCATTGGTGTCCTCCAGGAACCTGGGAGCCTGATCTCTGGTGAGAACAATGGTTAGAAGTTACTGTACAAATGATTTGATAAGAAAAGCATGGGGACTGGAGGGGCACAGAGAAGGGGTGGCCAGGGAAGACTTTCTGGTGGGGAAGGGGAGCCTGTGCTAGACCTTGAAAAACAAGCAGGGATTTGTTGACAAGAGAGAGTCTGACATTCAAGGGAGAGGAGAAGCAGCATGGGCAGAGCTGTAAGAGAACATGACATGTTCAAGACATGAGAGGGGGAGAAAGGAGGTGCAGAAAAGGCTGCTCAGAGGAGCTGGGGCTTTGTCCTGAGGACAGTGTGGATCCAGGGTATAAGCAGGGGTGTGACTAGGGCCCCACCATGGTTGTGGGGCAGGAGGGTGGGATATACTGGGGGTGCTGGGCATCCGCTGTGGTGGGGCTGGAGAAAGTAGGTTGGAGCCTCTGAGGGATCCCACCCAGCAGGTGAGGGGTTGGCCTCCAAAAGAGGAGAAGGCAGGTAACCCATACCACTGCCTGGCAGCACTCCTGCCTTAAAATAGAAAGAGAGATAAAGAGTGGGTGGTGTGAGTCTCTGAGGGGTGACCTAGTTAAAACCTGACCCCCTGGAAGGGCAAGAGTCACCCTCACCCTCACACTGCTTATCTGGTCCCTCCTCAGCTCTGGGCAACGTGCAGAAGCCCTGTCATGGGTGACCTCAGCCCCACCCAGCTTACGGGAAGTCTGGTTCCCAGGCTGCATACTCAGTCTTCTGGAGGAAAGGGGTGGGCATGGGGGTGCTGTAAGGGGCAGTAAGGGGAAGAAGCTAGAGTCAAGTTAGTAGAACCTATGTATTTAGCAAGTCCGATTGAAGAAGACTTGGAGGAATAACTCTTTATATAGGTTTTTGTTCCTTATAAAGTGTCATAATTTCTCATAGACACAATTATCTGACAGATAGTAACACCCTTCCCCTCCCTTATCTCCCCACCCTGATTCCTGACTTCCCTAAATGCCACCCAGAGATAATGGGAAAAAGTAAAAGTGGTGGCTTTTACTTTCTTAGGCCCACTGCCTTATTTTCCTTTGGTCTGTCTGATTTCTCTGAGGCTTTTAGGACTTATTTCTGTAGCAGATAATTTCCATGCAGGATCTGCTGAAGGTCCTTGTGCAGGACTTTTAAACATATCCTGGGGTTGTGGTGTGCCTGGGTAGTTCAGTCGATTGAGCAACAACTTAGGCTCAGGTCATGATCTTGCAGTCCGTGAGTTTGAGCCTGCATCAGGCTCTGTGCTGACAGCTCAGAGCCTGAAGCCTACTTTGGATTTTGTGTCTCCCTCATTCTCTGCCCCTCCCCTGCTCATGCTCTCTCTCTCTCTCTCTCAAAAATAAAGTAAAAATAAAAAAAATTAAAATATCCTGGGGTTGTGAGTCCGACAAACTGTGAAGATGGCATGTGCTTGCTTGTGAACCGGAGCTCTCTAGCCATTGCGCCTCATGGTGTTTTTGGTTTGCAATCTGATGTTAGGGGGTGCCTCATGCTTGTTTCTGTAATTATGTAACCACCACTTATTCAGCACCTTCTGTGTGCTTGCTGACTCTTCATGATGGCCCTGTGAGGCCGGTGCCACCAGCAGAGAGATCCCCTGGACATGAGGCAGCAGAAGCTGCCACAGAGGACCCATAGGTGCTGGTTGTTTCTAGTGAGCTGGAGCCTGAGGCCATGTGTAAGATGGCTGGGAAATCTTGCTCGGCCTGCAGGAGTGGGCTTCTGGTACTGAGCCTGACAGGAGGGAAGAGTGTGAGCTGGGGGTCTTCCTGATGGCTCAGCTTCCTCTCCTAGTGGGCAGGTAGGAAGGGTGGGGAGGGGCGAGGTGATGGCATGGAAGAGGTTCAATAGAATCAGATCAAATATCACCAACATTTTTCACACATCATTTGCTTTAATCTTCGTGGTAGCCCCAAAGGGGTATTATTCCCCTCATTTTTTAAAATTTATTTTTTATTTTTAAAAAATGTTTTTATTTTTGAGAGAGAGAGAGAGGGAGACAGAGGATCAGAAGCGG
The DNA here is from genome assembly GCF_014898765.1 of Herpailurus yagouaroundi. NCBI lineage: Eukaryota > Metazoa > Chordata > Mammalia > Carnivora > Felidae > Herpailurus > Herpailurus yagouaroundi. Next base: position 32,991,005 of record NW_024412418.1, read on the forward strand.
CTCTGTGTGCTGACAGCCTGACAGCAGTGAGCCCCATGTGGGGCTCCAACTCATGAACCATGAGCTCCTGACCTGAGCTGAAGTTGAAGTCAGATGCTCAACTGACTGAGCCACCCAGGCACCCCCCCCCCCACCTCATTTTATAGATGACAACATGACAACCCGGAGGCCCAGACAGACTCTACGTGCAAGGTCACACAACTAGGAGTGGTTGGTGTATTCTGATTCGGCTGTTGGCCAGCTTTTGTGTAGTACTCATTTAAACCTGATTTAAATGATTCTCATTTGCACATGTGGCTCTGAGACCCAGACTCAAGTGACTTACCCAGAGTTACTCAGCAGGAGGTGCTGGATCTAGAATGTGGACCCAGATCACCAAACTGCCTCACTGGCTTCCTTGTGAAGTTGCTCTCCTTCCACCTTGAGAAGCCAGGAGCAGTTTGCCCATGAGCCACCCAGCCCTTCAGAGGCCGGAGGGGAAGGTGAGGGGCTGGGGGCAAGGGGTGAAAGGTGGTGAGTCCTGTGGGGAGAGACCCCTCTCTTCACACACAAACCCAGAGTCACAGCTCTGCAGTGGTGCAGGTTCCCCACGTGTATGCCTATGCTGGGGGCTCTGGAGACCAAATTCAGTTTGTCTTTTGGTTTACTCAGTACAAGCAGCTGGTAATGCCCAGGACTAATTGGCATCAGGCACATTTCCAGGGAACTTTTTTTTAATGTTTTATTTTTACTTATTTTTGAGAGAGAGACAGAGAGTAAGCAGGGGAGGGGCAGAGAGAGAGGGAGACACAGAATCTGAAGCAGGCGCCAGGCTCTGAGCTGTCAGCACGGTGCCCAATGTGGGGCTCAAGCTCACAAAGTGTGAGGTCATGACCTGAGCTGAAGTTGGATGCTTAACCAACTGAGCCACCCAGGCGCCCCTCCAGGAATCTTTTAAAATCCTGCCATCTCTACTTTGAAAGATATCTAGAATCAGATTGCACCCATGACCTATTACCACCTTAGTCTGCACCACTGTCATGTTGCAATGCCCTCCTGACTTGTCCCTGGGCTTTTGTCCACCTCCCCCAGTACAGCAGCCAGAGACTGTTCTACAGTGGAATTTGGATTATATCACCCTCTCAAACCACCTACGGGCTCCCATCTTACACACAGCAGAATCCAGGTCCTCACAGTGGCCCTTGAGGCTCTGTGTCATCTGTTCTCACCCCGCTACCTCTATGACCTCATTCCTTCCTGCTCTCCTGCTGCTCTGCTCTAACCATGTTGGCCTCCTTGCTATTCCGCAAACATGTGAGCATAAACAGCCTTTGGGCCTTTGCACTCGCTGTACTCTTTTTTTTTTTAAATTTTTTAAAAGTTTATTTACTTTGAGAGAGAACACGTGAGCGGGATAGGGATAGAGAGTGAGAGAGAGAATCCCAAGGAGGCTCCACACGGTTAGCACAGAGCCCAATGTGGAGCTAGAACCTACGCACTGCGAGATCATGCCCTCGGCCAAAACCAAGAGTTAGACCCTTAACTGACTGAGCTACCCAGATGCCCCTTAAAAAAATTTTTTTTAATGTTTATTTTTGAAAGAGAGACAGGGCACGAGTGGGGGAGGGGTAGAAAGAGAGGGAGACACAGAATTCAAAGCAGGCTCCAGGCTCCAAGCTGTCAGCACAGAGCCCGACGCAGGGGCTGGAACCCACAAACCTTGAGATCATAACCTGAGCTGAAGTTGGTCGCTTAACTGGCTGAGACACCTGGGCACCCCTGAAAATAAATATATTCTATCATGCTTATCCACAATAACCACAGCAAATTAAAATGTGTTGGCTTACCAGCTAACCATCAGGAGTATTTGAATGCTCGTTGAGTTCTCAAAGCCATACAGATACTTGTGGTGGCCAGAGGAGATACCATCCAATACCTTGAGGTTTTCATGCAGAGTTGGATTTGAGCCATGTCCAGGACAACAGTGTGATTCAGAGCTGAGGGTGTAATAGAACAGAAGAAAAGAAATGAAGGTTGAGTGAACACCTAGTGTGTGCAGTACACAGGCATAGTATTTATGTAGTTATCTCACACTTAACCATGTCTCAACCTCGAGGTTCACAGTTGTATGTCCATTTGATGGGATGAGGAAATTAAGGCTCAGAAGTGATGGACCAAGACTCTCACTGACTTCAGAACCTTAGGAAAAATTGGGAAGGGCTCTAAAGGGGAAGTCACCACCAGGCTGTTAAGGACCATTAGTATTTGGGTCATGGGGACAGTGTGTCATCTGGCTGTGGCACAGATGATGAGACAGGAGTGCTCTATCTGGTGTAGCTTGGATAGTTTTGAGACAGAGTGCTGAATATGAATAGATGTATTTTTCTTTTTCTTATTATTAATTACCTGGAAACCAGGGAATGATGTTTTTAATAAAGCCCCAGAGAACTGGGGCTGGAGAAACCCTGGCATCAGCTCTCCCCCACATAGGACTTAGGCATCTTGGGGGCACCAGGGACCATCCCAGACAGTGCTCATCTGGCTACGTGCAGCTCAGCCAGGCTCTAGGAGCAGGTTAGAGCAAACCTTACCAATGTTGGAAGTCTTATGGCTGGGGAAGGCAGAACATTGCCATGTCTTGGGAGGGAAAGAGCCCAAAGAAAGAACTGGGGACTATGAAATGGGCTTCCTTATCTGGGCATGGGGGTTAGTGCTGGCCTGATTCAGTATGGTAAGCCCTTATGAGGTAAATGCTTCTTGCTACCCAGATGCTTGTGCTGGTGGAGTTGGAGCTGCTGAAAGAGGGCAAAAGGGGTGCCTACCTTGATATCAGTTTAATTAACTTGTTCATACAGTCATTCGCTCATCAGCATTTATTAGCTCCTACTCTGTACCTAATCTGACACCATGCCAGATTCTGGGGCTATAAAGAAAGACAAAGATATCTTCAAGGAATTCACAGTCCAGCGCAGGGAGAAACAAACTAAAGATGATCTTCAATGGGTAAGGGCTGTGGGACAAGAAAACAGCCTGTGGCTGTAGCGTGGTGCCTAAGGCTACAAAGCTTTGGGTTGGCAGACTTGGGTTTGACTCTTATCCTAACTCAACCACTTAGCATTTTGACCGTGGCATGTTCTTGGTCTGGGCTAGGCGTTTATATACTTTGTCTCATTTATTCCTCAGCTCAGCCTAGTGAGGAAAAAATTTTCCCCATTTTGTACTTGAGGAAATTAAAACTTGGAGAGAATAAATGATTTGCCTGAGTTGCTCAGTAAGTAAGTGGCAGAACTAGGGTTCTAACCCAGGTCTGACTCCAAAGTTTCTGTACTTTCTGCTCTATCCAGCTGAGGAGAATGAGTTTCATTCATGCTCCCACATGGCTGGTGCCCTCTGGGAGATGCAGCTCTGGGAAAAAGGAGTTTGCTGACCATGAACTCCATAGGAGTCAACCGGGTGATGTGACCATCCAGAATGCTAACTTTGTTTTAGGCTGCATTAATGGAAGTATAGTGCTCAGAACATGGTAGGTGATGGTGCTTCTCTGCTCTTGAAGATCACAGGGTATGGGGGCCTATTGTGGGATTATCTTTCTAAGAGGGATGTGACCAGTTGAAGTTCTTCTGAGGGGATGACTAATGGGCACTGGAAACCTTGTCTCCTGAGGAACAGCTGAAGGAACCATGGGATTTCATGTGGAGAAGAGACCTACAAGAAAATGAGGGCTGGTTGCAAATATCCGAAGGGCTGCCACATAGAAGAGCCTTATTCTCTGGGAAAGCTACAAGGAGAAAGGTTTTGGCCCTGGGTTTACAGCAGAACCTTCTAAAATATCTCTGTAGTAGTGAGTTCACTGTCACCAGAGGTAATCATGCACAGATGGAGGCAGTGGAGAGTGTGGAGTGAATGCTCTCTACCCTTCCTCCTCCCAGAGTCCCTGACTGTGGCTCTGTCTCTGCTGCTCTGGGGGTAGCTCCCAGGAATGGGTACAGAGTGAGGGGATTTAGATTAGGTGTGTCCCAAACCCAGATCTCAGCGGGCTCTAGGACTGCAAGTGTACCTTCGGTGTGCAGGGTTAGGACACAGGGTTAGGTTTGGAATGAGAAGACCTGGGTTTGAATCCTAGCTCAGCCCTTTGCAGCTGTGTGACCTTCGACAGCATGTTTGCTATCTCTGTAAGAGAAGATCACATCAGTTCCTCTCCTGCTGGATTGTTGTAAGGTAGTGAGTGAGTAAGCTCTTTGTCAAGAAGAGAGGGTTCAAACACTGGACATTACCAGGTGTTGCTCTGGTCACCAGGAGCATAATCAATTTCAAGGAGCTTGGCTTTCTGAACGGTGTCTAGGAAACTTCACCCAATGGTATTGAGGACTTGTTAGGCGCAGATGCTTTAGAGAACTGGCTCCAGGTTTGTGCAGAGCCCTCTGAAATATTCTGTGATAAAGTAAGCTCCCCACTGCTGGCGATGAATAAGAGAGTCCCCTGCCCTTGAGACCTGTTGAGTGGAGGAAGCAGGAGAAAATAGAACAGGTATTAAGAAGGAAGAGATCCAGGAGGGCTTCATGGGAGAGGTAACATTTGAGTGGGGTGTAGACATTATGTGGGGAGGGGGCAAGGCCTAGAGGAGGCACAGGCAACTGAGTACAAATGATATGGAGGGAGAGAACCAGATGCTGGGGTGGGGTGTTGCTTGCCAGCTGGAAGACTTTTCCCTTCCTGACAATAGAGCTTGAAGCTCTCTGGTAGTTGAAAGAGATCCAGGTTTACTGCAGTTTGCTGGTGAAACTTGGGAAAGAAATTCCTGGGAGACTTTTTATATTTCTACATTTCTCAGAGGAAGGTGAGGCCTGAGATGGGAAGAGGGTTTCTTGGCCGGTATAGGGTAAGTTGAGGCTGGAACCCAACGCCCGATACCTCACCTGGGGGCTGTTTTCACTGGGCTCAATGGACAACTCTGCCCAGACTCCATTTTTCCTGGTTCTACCTCCTGGCAGGCTGTTACCCTTAAGAGAGAAAAGGAGAACAAAGTTGTATTTACCAAAGGGGCTGGTTGGGCAGGTCTTCTGGCTGAGGCCAGAGTCTAGGCCAAGGTCTGCTGGGTTGGATACTGGTGGGTGGAGGTGGGTGGAGTCAGGCACTGGAGGGCCACTGTCTGGGGGCTTTGGTTAGGGGTGACTACTGGTAGAAACTGAGGTTTGTCCGAGGCATTTCTCCTGAGCACAGTGGGCTGGAAAGATTACAGCTCACACATTCTTTCTCAGATTAGGGCCATGGGAGATTATGGGATACACAGGAGGCTGTAGGAGGCCTGTAAATTTCCCATTTGGGGCAATTAATTTGATGGATTGTAAAACAGCTCACCACTTCCTCTCCCCCTCCCTGGGCTGGGCAGTCAGACTGGCCAGAGAATGTCCCAGAGTCCTGCACTGCCTTCCAGGGCCTCTTGTTAAAATGTTCCCTGGGGGCAGGGGCTGGGCATGTCCTTTTTTCTGCCTCCCCTCTGGTACAGGAAGAGCACACAGTAGGTGCTTTGTAGAGTCATGCAGAGCTGGTACCTATCTGATTGGAGCTTTTCCAGGATGCTGTTAGGGGTGGGATAGGATGGGGCTTGTGATGGCAACTCTGGTTTATAGATGGGGAAGCTGAGCCCCAGGGGTGAGGTAACTTGCCCAAGGTCACACAGGTCATTGGTAATAGCTGGGACTCCAGCCAGATTTCTCCACTGCTAGGCCAGGGTGTGTTCTCCCCGGTTCTGATGTGATCAAAGTGAAAGTGAAATACATAGCACTTTCTCTGGTTCTCTCTCTGGACTTCCTCCTTGCTCCCAGCCAGTCACTGCTTTGGTGATTGTGTACAAGGTGTGAGACATGGTTCTACTTCTATCTCCCCCAAGCAGTTTTGTAGAGTACACTTCTCCTGCATGCTCACAAGTGTGCTGTGGTTCGTCTTGGTGTCTCCCTTCTCAGTGAGGTCTGGCACCTGTGACCCCTGTGAACCAGGTGCTCTCTGGTGCCGACTAAAGGCCCTGCCCTCACCAGCTCACACTTGGGGTGGTGCAGTTGGTCCTGAAGGTAGTCAGGACTCCGTCCTGTCTTCCCTCTAGGGAACCAAAGACTGCATCCTAATGTGCCTCCTGATCAGAGCCATCCTAGGTGTTCCTAAATTGGGGCTTCTCTCCATTGGTTTGCAAAGAGGCGAGGAACACTGGAAGAACAGGCTTTGTGGGAGAGTAGAATGGTCAGAGGAGGCCTCTATGCAGAGGTAACATTTGAGTAGAGATGTGATCCCTACTGTTCATCTTGGCCTGAACGCAACTTAACATCACATTGCTTATAGCACTCTCCTGGGTCTCTGCCTTTGTTTTTGCAGTTTCCATCCCCAGCAATGCCCCCATGCCATCCAGATAGCTCCTGTGCATCCTTAAGGTGCAGACATTACCTCAGGAAGTCTTCCCTGACCACCCTCCTCCACCTGTGATATCCCTTCATTGGTGCTTTCATTGATTTATTCAGCAACTATGTAATGGCGTTATATAAGTGCTGGGGAGTGTAGCAGTGAGCGAAATGAAAGTGCCTGTGCTCATGGAGCTTACAGCCTAACATCTTCTTTTGCCATGTATCTCCTTAGTTTATACTAATGTTTCCATCTCTCCCACGTGAGCCTGTGAGTTCTCCTGATGTTTTATTCATTCATCTCTCTGTCCCTAGCACTTTGCACAATGTCTGGCAAAGAAAATCGTAGAAGTTAATGCTGAATGAACGAGCAGGTTTCCCACTTCCTTGTCCTCTCCAGCCCAGCTCTAGGGTGTGCATGTCTCGCTGCCTGTGTGCAGCAGCGTCGCCTTCCCCCTTGCACCCCTGGCACTGTGTGTGCTGCTCACATGACCATCCTGCTTCATATTACACCTTTTTGTGTCTACATCTTCTCTTTCTCCCTCACATGGTTATTGATTTCTTGAAGGCAGGTCCATCTCTAGTTCAGTTTTGTGTACTCAGAATTCCTGGCCTTCCTCATATTCAGCAAAATGAAGAGCAACATGTGAAGTGGTGCAGAAAGAAAGAAAAATGTAAGGAGAGGGGCTCCTCAGGTGGCTCAGTTGGTTAAGCGTCTGACTCTTGATTTCAGTGCAGGTCATGATCTTATGGGTTCATGGGATCGAGCTCCACACCCCAGTCATTGGGCTCTGCCCTTACAGTGCTGAACCTGCTTGGGATTCTCTCTCCCTCTCTGCCCCTCCCCCACTCTCGCATGCATGCATGCATGTGTGTGTGTGTGTGTGTGCGCGCTCTCAAAGTAAACAAATAAACATTTAAAAAATTTTTTTAACATAAGGAGAGACTGAGTGCCTAGAGGTGAGTCTATTTTTTCAGAAACATCTGGTGGGCACCTGCTGTGTACCAGCCCTGAGCCAGGTGCTGGACATTTTTGATGAAGGAAGCAGAGGCATCTGCTTTGAGGAGCCCAGATGGAGGAACAGGAGGACAGGTGGGGTGTAGGATGACCAGACCCTCCCCTTTGGTGGCACCACAGAATTAAGATGGGTTTCAGATAGGCCTGGAATTTAATCCCATCTCTGTCCCTTGGTATCTGGGTGACCTTGGACAAGTCAGTCAACTCTCCTTGAGCTTCAGTTTTTGTCATCTATAATAAGGGGCTGGTAAGAACATCTCCTTTGTAGGGGCGTTCATGCACTCATTCATGAATTATTGTTTATTGAGTTCCTACTGTGTGCCAGTCATTGTTCTAGACGCTGGTGATGGGATGGTGAACAAAGTCTACCAAAGTGTCTGCCCTGGTGAAGCTTACATCTCAGTGGGGGAAAGACTGGAAACAAAGTGGTTAAAATACATAGTATCAAAGGATGGCAGTGGAGGAAAAGAAGGCAAAGAGGCGAGGAACACTGGAAGAGCAGGCTTGGTGGAGAAGCAGAATGGTCAGAGGAGGCCCCTCTGCAGAGATAACGTTTGAGTAGACATGCGATCGGGCATGTGGACATCTGGGAGCAAGGCATTCCACGAACAGGTAACAGCAAATGCAGAAGCCCTGAGGCTAGGGTGGACTTGGCACGTTGAAAGAATAGTAAGGAGGCCAGTGTGGCCAGGACTAAGGGAGTAGGGAGCTGAAGTTAGAGGTGTGTGTGTGTGTGTGTGTGTGTGTGTGTGTGTGTGTGTGTGTGTATAGAGTGGTTTGCAGACCTTTGAAGGGACTTTCAAAGGGACTGAGTTAGGTGGTACTCCTCACTTGGAAGTTTTTGAACGAAGGAGTGACATGATGTGTCTTTTGGTCCAGCAGAAGGATAATTCTGGTTGTTGTGCAGAGAATAGACACATCAGAGACAATGTAAGTAGTGTGCTCAGCACAGGGCCTGGAATGGAATAAGTCTTCATTAAGTGGTAGTGTTGATCTTGATGATAATGTTATTAAAGATTGACCTGCATGCTTGCTGGTCCTGGCCTGGGCGCTCATCCCATCTACCTTGTGCCCTTTGAGGAGCTGCAGCATTCAGGATGCTTTCTACCTGACAAGGAGAGCAATGGGTCCTGGGCTTGGGAATGAGGAGGGAGAAGATGTCTGAATCTTTGGTGTTTTTTTCCCTTGATCTTCTGTTCAATAGTCATGGTGAGGCATGGTGGTGGCACAGGTGCAGGTGAGGGGGCAGGAGAAAAGTCCTGGGCTCTGTAAGCCTAGACTGGAGAGCCTGGCCTGGCCCTCGGGAGCTGCTAGTCAGTTGCATGGCCCACTGTAGGTAATGACAAGCCAGCTGCCCCTGGAATGTCTGTCTTCTCCATCCCTCTGGTGGTCTAGGATTCTCAGGAGGATTCTCAGCACCCAGAGCTGCTCCCTTCCTCCCAGGACTTCACCATGAGCATCTTCTCCCTGCCTCCACCCCCAGAATCTCAGGCTTTTATGGAAAGGTCTGGGTTCCTGATGTCTCTGATGCAGTTTACTGGCTCACTTCAGAAAGGCCTTTGGCAGCATTGCTGATCAGACTGCTTCTAATCGATTACTTTGGATAACAGGAGGAGTGTACCACCAGACGAGGCAGCCCCTCCATGAGTTACCACATTCTTATTGTTGGGAGTTCCATTTGGAAGTTGAAATCTCTTCTGCTCTGACTTCCTCCTTTGCCTTTAGTTCTGGGATATAGGAAGTGAGTTATGGTTCCTCTTGCCCCAGCTTCTATCCCCTACCCACCCTCCATTAGGCAAAAGTTTACTAGTTTCCCATGAGGCTTCTGTGCAGTTCTGAGGGACCAACTGGTTGGGGAGGTCAAGGAAAGCTTTGTAGAGTACATGGTACAGGAGTGGGGTCCTGCAGGGTGAAGAGTTAGGCTGATCAGGAAGAGAAGAAAAGCCTTTGAGGCAGAAGGTAAGATGGTGTCTTTAAATAGTATGTAGAGTTCAGGAATTCTAGGTAGTTCAATATCACTCTAAGGGGTGGGCGGGGAGAAGGGAAGAGAGGGAGAGGGAGGGAGAAGTAGGAAGAGGGAGAGAGGAAGAGACGGGCAGAGAGAGGTGGAGGGAGGGAGAGGGAGAGAGACAGAGAGAGAGAGAGAGAGAGAGAGAGAGGGAGAGAGAGAGAGAGAGAGAGAGAGAGAGAGAGAGTGTGTGTGTGTGTGTGTGTGTGTGTGTGTGTGTGTGTGTGCATGCATGTAGGGTACTGGGTACTGTGAGGGAGGTGATGCCTGAGAGGTCAAGTCAGAGTGTGAAGGGCCACCTGTGACCTGCCAAGAGTCAGGGACCTGAGGTTTGAGGACTACCTGGGAGGATGGGTTTTTGGGGGACCCACAGGTTTATCGTTCTTATAGAACTGATAAATGGGTTTCTGAGTACCTCTGACTCTCCTTTCTGCTGTGGCCTTGGGTTGCTGCTTAAACCTGTCCTTCAGACCTCTGCAGGGTGGAGATGGGGACAAGTCAGTACCCTGAATGTGCTAGTTGCCTTGGACACCCTGTTTCTGAGTTCAACACACTGGGTGGCCTGGTTCTGGACCCCTGCCTTTTGATTAGCACTTTCATGGGTTGAGGTGGAGGCCAGGATGCTGTAGCCATGGCTGGTCAGCCTCAGTTTGTCTCTGTCCCAAAGTTGGCTGGACAATGGACACGCAGGCCTGTCTCTGCCCTGTAGGGTGTCTCATTTATGCAGGGAGTCAGCATGACCAGTGTCTGGACTCCAAGCCCTTGGCCAAACATTCCAGATTCTTTGGCCATAAACATTTTCTGTAGGGGCCTGGGACCCCAGGGCTTGGCAGTTTCTCTTTATGCCCCATGCAGATAGCTGTTTGTATCTGATTTTTATATATTCCCCAAAGTACTTTTCTAGCAGTCTGGGGGAGGCCTGTCTCTCCCAGCCTGGCCAGCAACTTGGGAATCTTCTGGCATACCCGCCTCATGCTGCCAGCGTATGGAGTGTCCTCCCCACCACTGTCTGTCCTTCCTTGGTGTCTTGGATGCTGGAGGGCTGACGGTGGAGTGGGGCTTTTTGTTTTGTTTTTAAATAGGGGCGACATGGGTAAACAGAGCGGCGTTTCTGGTGCTGTTGGGAGGGCCAGGACCCCACATTCCGGTTCCATGACGACAGCCTGTTTCGTTGCTGCTTGTCGGGCTGTGGGCAGCAGCAGTTTAGACGGAGACAATGGTGGCTCTGTTGAAATGCTGCCGCTGAGCTCCAGCAGAATGCATTTTAATTGAACACTTTCCACCCTGAAATCTGCAGGGAACTGGTGGCCTACTCCTCCTCGTTCGTTCATTTTCTCTTTGCAACTCAAGAGCTGGGTTGTTATTGCAGGGCCTTTTCCCCTTAATATTAGTAGCCTCTGGGGGGGAAAATGGTGTTTCCAACCTGGGGGTGGTTTGCCCTCAGCTGACTTGGTAATGGGAAGAGAGAGGAGGGCTGGGCATGAGGGCTGGAGGCGGCTGGAGACATACCTGTAATCTGGTCTGGGTGTCATTGCAGGGCAGAGGATAGCAGGTCCTCCAGGAAGCTCTCCTCCCCTGGGACCGGGATTGTCTGGTGCTTAGGAACACTGGGTCTGAAGGCAGACTGACTGGGTTGGAATCCCAGGGGTAACACTTCCCAGCTTAACCTCTCTGGACTTCAGTTTCCTCATCTGCAAAATGGGGATAAGAATAGTGCCTGACTCACAGGACTATTATGAGAATTATTTGAATTTAATAATATCAAGTGTTATGGATAATGGATAATACCTGGCACACAATAAATACCCAATAAGTACATTTACCATTATGTCATTTTAATATTATGTCCTGATCATCATTAATATTACATTTTATCCTGTGAGAGTTTTATCTGAGACTACAAGGGAGACAGCAATATTCTAAAATGCAAATTTGATCTTGTCACTTCTTGGCTTAGAAAGCCTCAGTGAGTCCCCTTTGACCACTCTGCATAAGGAGGAAGGAATTTCTGCTTATTGGAGGCCTACTGTGTGCTAAGTACTGCACACTTGGTATACCTCTGCTCATTTACAGTAAGTCCAAAGTCTACTGTAAGACCCTTCATCAATTGGGCCTATCTTTATTTTATTATTTATTTATTGAAAAGTAATTGACATGCAGTATTGTGTTAATTGATATTTACATACATTATGAAATGGTCCCTGCAGTTACCATCTGTTGCCATACAAAATATTATAGTATTATTGACTGTATTGCCTATGCTGGACATTATATCCCTGTGTGCTATCTATTTTATAACTGGAAGCTTGTTCCTTTTAATTGGCCCTATCTTGCTTATCTTTTCCCCCCTACTCTGCTAAACCAAACCAAACAAAAACATAATGCTACTTCAAAGGATGGCTTGTTCTTCTCTGATGTCTCCTTGGCTTTCATCCTCTATGCCTTTGTGTATATTCTGCCTTCTGCCAAGGATGCCCTGTGGGTGGTGGCTGGGGATCTGGGGAAGTAGACTGGACTGGGGAGAGTTTGGGGATTCCCTGGATGGTGGACCCAGCCTGTGAGAGAGCCCGCTGGCCAGTCTGACTATACGGGGCTGGCTCTGTCCCCTCCACCACTAACTGTGTGGCCCTAGAGATGCCCTACTCATAGTGCCTGCTTCACAGGTTTGTGGGGAGGAGTTAATCCACATTAAGTTTTTAAATTTTTTTTTTTTCAACATTTATTTATTTTTGGGACAGAGAGAGACAGAGCATGAACAGGGGAGGGGCAGAGAGAGGGAGACATAGAATCGGAAACAGGCTCCAGGCTCTGAGCCATCAGCCCAGAGCCTGACCCGGGGCTCAAACTCACGGACCGCGAGATCGTGACCTGGCTGAAGCCGGACGCTTAACCGACTGCGCCACCCAGGCGCCCCCACATTAAGTTTTTAGAATAATGGCTGATATACTGTGAGTGTCAACGGATGTCAGCTGTTCTTATAATTCTTTCCACAGGTCTGATGTACCGTTTTTTCCGTTTGGAGTATTTCTCTTTCTAGGCCCAACACTGGACCAGTTTTCTTTGGGGGAAAGAGGAATTGGAGATGTTCAGTGGATCAGGGAGGTCTAAACGGGGGTTCCTTGTCCTGCTTAGCACTTCCTGGGGCCTTTGGCCATTGCTGTGGGCCAGGAACTATTTGCCTCATTCCAGTCTGTCCATGGCAGGACCCCTTTCTTCTCAGCCAGTGACTGTGCTCCTCAATGGGGCCATTCCTTATGGTGACAGCGATGTAACAGACACAGGATAGACTCACAATATGTACAGACCCTGTGTACACAGACCTGCTTGCTTATGGATGGATTTACCTGTCAGTGGATGGGCCACTTGGTAACCAAATGAGGAGAAATCTTTATGGACCAAAGCGAATTGCTCTGACTTGAAATTAGCCAGATAACCCATTTCTGGTCAAGAAGGGTGGTATATCTTGCAGGTACCTCTCATTGAAACAATGAAACTGGTGAAGTGCCTTAGAAAGAGCAAGGGAAACAAAGAGTGGGAGATTTCACTTCGGAAGCCTTGTTGATGTGTTCATGTCCCCTCGGTTCTCTGGTTATGGTGCTCAACAGTCAGGAGAGCTGGGGCTTTATCCTGGTTCTGTCGTTGATTATGTGACCTTGAGCAAGCTGTGTCTTAGATTTCATATCTGTAAAATGGGAATAACCATCTTGCTTTGCCTCATTCTCAGAGTGGTTTTTAGGAGCTAAAGGCCTTGTGTTCCTGGGTATTCATATTTGTTCACTCATTCAGTCAACTTTTGCTGGACCTGCTGTGCCCTGGAGCCAGGCCCCTAAGGATAGACAGAATATGAACTCCTTGCTCCTGGAGCTTAGAGATGGAGGTCAAGGTGGGGAAAGTGTGTGAGTGGATAGCCATCATGAACATGACCATCTGGCAAGTGCTTTGCTAGAAGCATGTAGAAGGTATGATGATTCTTAACTCTGGAAGGTCAGGGGAGGCTTTCCAGAAGAGGTGACACTTGAGTGGGGCAGAGGTCAGTGGGGGAGGGGGCACGAGATGGAGGCCAACACGGCTTGGCACTGTAGACATGTGCCCAGGGGTGAAGGTGGGGTTGTGGGCATGTGGGGGAAGAGGCCACCTACAGATCAGACTGGAGATGGACTAAGGGTTGAGACTGTGCCCTGATGGTATCAGGGTTGGGGGCAGAATGACGTGAGGGTGCAGAATCAGGATGGTATTTTGCAAATCTCATTCTGGTGGCTGTGTGCAGGGAAACCTGCTGGCTGCCCTGACCATGATCTCCCATGACAGTCTAAGTGAGAGATGATGCAGGCCTGAACTGAGGCTGAGGTGCGGGCACGGAGGAGGACACAAGGCACATTTATGTATGTACATGTGTATGTGTATTTATATGTGTGTGTTCTGGGAAAGGTTAAAACCCTCTCTGTGCACACAGGATAGTTTCATTGCTTATTGAGATCATCAAAAGTACAGACACCTAGCATTTCCATTGCTATGGCTCCATCTTTCCAGGGTAGTAAATAGACAAATTGCAGAGGATTATGTACAGGAATGGCCACTTGCAGCCTTGTTTATAAAACTAAGAAATTGAAAACAACGTAACTGTCCATGAATGAGGAGTCAGATAACTAAGTTACAGAGACACGCAACCGTAAAACGAAGCTGCCGGCATCTGAACACGAAGAGATATATCTATCACATGAAAGAATAGAACATATGTGCAGCACTTAGCCTGCTACCCCTTTGGCGTTATTTTCCATGATTCAGAAACCCATTGAGGTTAGGTTTGCTCTTTTTCCCTGTGTATGACTTTCTGTCTTATGTCACTTGATAACTGTTTTGTGTCTGAGTCTGTATGAACAAGGACCATGCCTTGTTCTTGCTGCCGTGCTTCCCTTAAGCAACAGGAGTAGGTGGCCACTAATTACTGCAGAATTTAATTGAGGGATGTGAACAAAAGGCCTTGTTATCACCATTAAGTGATATTAAGCTATAGGCTGATTCTCCCTCTTATAAAAAGAAACAGTGTGTCTGGCTCATAAAGAAGCTTTTAAACTAAAGTTGTGCTAACAAAGACCTCTTCCAGAGACCTCCCTGCTTGGGGGGATCCAGAGTACATTCAGGCTTTGTTTCCTCTGTCTTAGGGAGCCAGCTGGAAGTGAGGGGAGATGAGGTGTGTTTGCTGTCCAACCGGTTTTCATGCACAACATCTGAGCTGGTGTGTTTTTGTTGGGGTGGCAAAGGGGCGGGGGAAGCTTTGCCTTACATCTACTGCGTGCTAGCACCTTATACTATCTTGTTCCATCCTCACTGCAGTCTGAAGATGAAGGAAAGACTCTACATCGTTTTGTAGGCAAGGCTACCAAGGCTCGGAGGTTGAGTAACTTGCTTAGGTTGCCCAGCTAGGAATTGGTAGAGCCAGGAGTTGATCCCAGGTCTGTCTACCCTCAAACTTTGCTTTTCACTAGCCGCTGATGGTTTTAGAGCAGGGTTTGGCACTGGGCAGTTTGGCACTGTTGCTGTGTGGTTTGGCATTGGTGGTGGGCAAGAAGTGGGCATGTCTGGGTTGGGCAGGATGAGAGTTAACTGGTCAGTATTTATGCTGTGCATGCAGCATATGCTGGGTACTGGGGGACACAGAGAAGAGGCCAGGATGACACTCTCCTTGTCTAGTTAGTCATCTGGTTGAAGTCACTCATTCTTGCTTGGGGAGATAAAACAGGAGGTGGTGAGGGATAATTAGGGATACAGGAAATAAGAGGCAGAGGAAGTCTGAAGGGGAGCAGCCAGCAGGACGGAGGTGTGCTGGGAGAAGAGGAGGGTGGGGTGTGAGCAACAGTGCAAGGATGGCAGGTCTGGGCTGAAGTGGGGGTTTCTTGGAGGTGAGGAGTGGGAGCTTGGTTGGGAGGTCTTGGGCACGGGGCTAAGGAGTTTTGCATGATTCTCTAAGTAATGGGGAGCTACTAAGGCTTTTTAAAAATTGAGATATAACTGGGACGCCTGGGCAGCTCAGTTGGTTATGTGTCTGACTTTGGCTCAGGTCATGATCTCATGGTTGGTGAGTTGGTTCATGAGTTCAAGCCCTGCGTTGGGCTCTCTGCTTTCGGCACCTTCAGGTCCTCTGTCCCCTCCCCCCCGATCCTCCCCTGCTTGTGCTCTCTCAAAAATAAATAAACTTTAAAAGATAGACAGATCATTTGGTATACAACATTATATTAGTTTCAGGTACACAACACGATTACTTGATATTTGTAGATATTATGAAATGATTACCACAGTAAGTCTAGTTATGTCCATCACCACACATAGTAACAGATTTTTTTCTTTGATGAGAACTTTTAAGATCCATTCTCTTAGCAACTTTCAAATATGCAATACATTAATTTTTTTAATGTTTATATTTGTTTTGAGAGAGAGAGAGAGGGCACGTGCAGGGAAGAGGTAGAGAGAGAGGGAGAAAGAGAATCCCAAGCAGGCTTCATGCCGCTAGCACAGAGCCCAAGTCAGGGCTCGATCCCACAAACCATGAGATCATGACCTGAGCCAAAACCAAGAGTCTGATGCTTAACTGACTGAGCCACCCAGGTGCCCCCTCAATACAGTATTATTAAATATAGGTGCCATGCTGTGCATTACATCCCCAGGATGTATTTTATTTATTTTATAAATGGAAGTTTGTAGCTTTTGACTCCCTTCACCTGTGTCATCTACCCCCTTCCTCCCCATCCCCCTGCCTCTGGTAACCATCAATCTGTTCTCTGTACCTATAAGCCTAGTTGTTGTTGTTGTTTTTAGATTCCATATGTAGGTGAGCTCATACAGTGTTTGTTTTTCTCTTTGACTTACTTCAGTTAGCATAATGTCTTCAGGGTCCATCCATGTTATTGCAAATGGGAAAATTTCATTCTTTTTTATGGCTGAATGATATTCCATTGTGTGTGTGTGTGTGTGTGTGTGTGTGTGTGTGCACGCACACACCACAATTTATTCATCAATCAATACTCATGTTGCTTCCATATATTGACTGGTGTAAATGATGCTACAGTGAACATAGGGGTGCATATATCTTTCTGAGTTAGTGTTTTTGCTTTCTTTGGATAAATACCCAAAAGTGCAATTGGTGGATCATATGGTAGTTCTATTTTTAATTTTTTGAGGATCCTCCATATTGTTTTCCATAATAGTTGTACTAATTTACAGTTTCTACCAAGTAAGTGCACAAGGACTCCCTTTTCTCCACATCCTTGTTGATTCTTGTCTTTTTTTATACTAGCCATTATGATAGATGGGAGGTTATCTCATTGTGGTTTTGATTTGCATTTCCCTGATTATGAGTGATGTTGAGCATCTTTTCATGTGTCTGTTGGCTTTCTGTATGTTATTGAAGGCTTTTGAGCAGAGAACTGATATGAGGGAAACAGTCCTAGGGCACTTCATCTGCCCATGGCATAAATTGTGGAGTGATGGAAGGAGAGAGGGAGAGTTGCCTCACATCTCTAGAATGTTTACCTGTCTGTGAGAATGATGGTAGGAGGGGTAGGGATGTCCTGGCTGAGGTGGACTGGGTGTGTCAGCTCTACTTTGACTTGGATATATGATGGTCCTGACAGTGAGGAAAACAGCTGTGTGTGCTAGACCAGGGCATGTGTGTGACCACATTTAAAGAAGGGTTACATTAAAGAATGGTTGGCATGCATGTGTGCATGCAAGCATTCATTTAACAATTATTTATTGAGTGTCTACCTTTGCACTTAAGCTAGGCTTATGGTAGTGAGCAAAACAGACACGATCCCCTGCTTGGGTCTGGCTTTGAAGGTAAATGTCATGTGAGAGAAAAAGAAAAAAAAAGGACAGAAAAAACATCTGAGCTGCTCTAAGAAAACAATTTACTCCATAGCCTGTTTGTTCCACTAGAGTGAAAACATCGCTTCTCACTACAGATGAGATCTTATAGAGGAAATTCCAGGACAGAGCTTTACTGGAGGGGTGGGGTTTTAGAAGCACCTAGTCCAACCCCCTTAATTTAGAGATGAGTTAAACAATGGGACATTTCAGAGGTTGGGGGAATTCCTGTGAGCTGCACAGCACATTCCTGTAAATCTCTGTGCTTCTCAGTGCTCCGGCCCCACACCATGCTGGCTCCTCTCCCTGGATCAGCCAGTCTTTCCAGCCTGGTTTCTGCCCCTTAGCTAGGAGAAGGGGCTGGAGGAGAAGAGGGGGATAGGGAGGACATTAGAAATGGAACAGGGAAAATGTTTCAAACAGAGCAAGCCACAGAAGAGCACCTTTGCTTCCTCTGTGGGTCAATTGAAATCAGAAGTTCAGAGAGGCTTTGGCTGGGCTCAGATCTTTACCAGTTGCCCAAGGTTTGACAGCTTATTTCCAGGGCTTGTTTCTGAAGGCTCAGGTGGTGGGGACAAAATCTCACTCACTTCAGAAGACCACACATCCAGAGAAACTCCAGTGGCTTTCCTTTGAACCTTGGGGCTTGAGCCAAACAGCCCCTGGTATAGCTGCGGCCTCAGGTCTCTTTTTAAGTGCCTTAGGGACAAGACCCAATCTCAGAGGTACAGGACCTCTGGCTCAGTGAGGGGAGGTAACTTCTTGGAGTCTTTCAGTCAGTATGCCTCACTCTGTCTGCTTGTGGGCCAGCCCACCCCCCTCAGGCAGGGGCTGCATGCACGCCTGCCTCCCTGGGCCTCAGTGGCCCAGCCCTTGTGGGGACTTACGCAGAGGAGCAAGGCCTTGCCTGTTTGATAACTCACAGTGGCTGGGGAGGAAGACCCTGGTTGAGTAACTGGAGGGCAGAGCACCAACATGGGAAGTCTTGGACTTTGCAGGCAAACAGAGTGGGCTGCAGCCCCAGCCATACCCTTTACTGGCTGTGAGACTCCAAGAAGTCACTTAACTTCACTGAGCCTCAAGTCCTTATCTTGAGGGATGGGACTGGGGAATATTAACACCACGGGATCGTTGGGTGGAGGAAACATGAGTTTGTTGAAAGCACGACAAGGCACAGGGCCTGGCATAAGGTGCTCAGTGTAAGTTCCAGGACAGATGTGCCCATTAGTCCAGCACACAGGCTGTAGGTGAGAACCTTCTGTTCTGCTTCCATTCAGAGCGGAACCTCTCTCTTTTCACTGCTAGTCCACAGTCCACTTTTGTCCCACAGACCCATCGAGGTCCCTGGATTTGCTAGAGGCCTTGGGGTCTATGCCTCTTTGGGAAACCGTTTGTTTTATTACAGCAAGGTGTATGGCTACTGGCCAGAAGGTTTCTAATTTTTCAGGCATTTATGAAAATTAGTTGCTCAGTAACAGCACATGTGTATTGGTATGTTAATGTCCATTCATCACAGTGCTTGGGGGTGTTTGGAAAACAAGGAGGCCAGATTTAAAAATATTCCTCTATCTGCATTTTTCCTGGCTTCCAGAGAAACATTTTCAAAAACCTAAAATATTGGATTGAACTTGGATATCTCACTGGAACCTGGGTAGTAATAGTAATCGTGAGTATGACAGTAACAACAGCTTACGTTTATTGATTATATTCTATAGTCCTACACTTGGAACACCTAAGCTCAAAGGGTTGCTAAGGAGATTAACTATTTCTATATCAGAAATCAAATCAAACAAAAACTCCTACTACTCATTGGCGATAATAATCATACAGTGAATTACTATGCATCCATTTAAAACAGTGCTGTAAAATATTAACTAATGATATGGAAAGTGTTCCCTGCACCTTAGTAGAGAAAAGAAAATTATGAAACAGGCTGGCATTTGGAGGTTCTTAATGAATGTTTAAATCTACATTCATACAAAGCAATACTATTACACTCCTCATTTTATTGGGAAGAAAATTTACTTGCCTAGGAGACACATAGGATTTTGAGTTTGTTTTTTTTTTTTTTGTAAGAATCCAGCATTTTCCTTACTGTCTTCATCTGTTTCTATTTAAAAAATTAGACATGCTATAATCAACTAATTGCTGTGTTGAGAGCTAAAAAGACAAATGTGGAAGGGAGACCTGTTCAAGGGCCACATTGCTTTGTTTCCATAGCTCTTACAATTGGTAAAACACTTTATAGCATTGATAGTATATATAACTTATTCCTGATTTTAACAAGAATATGTATTTGTTGTATAACTGGGAAAATAGAGAAAAGCCCAAAGGAAAAAAAAATATTTATAATCTTTCAAGGGTAGTCATTGTTAACATTTTTTCTATCTTTTTCTTTGCAAATGTATCATAAACTTTTGTAAACTTGGGATTGTGTTGTACATGTGGTATTGATTCTTGTATCTTTCACTGATCTTTTGTAGACCTTTCTCTCATCATTAATTGTTCTTCTATAGGATCTAGTTTTTTACGAGTGATCCTCAAATCTTGGACAATAGTTTCCAGTTTTTTTTTTTTCATTATTATGCATGATGCTGTTATAAACACCCCCCTTCCTTGCCTTTATGAACATCTCTGGTCGTTTCCTTCAGATAAAATCTTGGAAGAGTCATTGATGTGTCCTAGGACATCATTCACTCTCCATTTACATTTTCTCTTTTGTTCCCTGAAATAACTCTCTAAAGCTTGTTTGGGAGAGATTTTTATCTCCATTGTGTAGATTGGAAGCTGAGGTTTATAGAAGTTGCAGTTTGTCATAATAAGGAAGTACTTTGGAATGATAAAGGGAATCACTTTAATCCAGTGAGTTAGAATGAATACAATAGGGGATGGATTCAGGTTTATCAGTTTTGTTGTACTCTTCAGACTTTCCAGAAATTGCACGTTCTGTAACTTCCCCCCATGTCATGGGTCTGCTCTCTGGCCCCACATAGAACAAGTTTCCTTCTTAACTATTCAGAGAGGCTCCCATGTGGCCATAAATGTGCCCTTTTCTGAGTTAAATCATCCTTGTTTGCTCATGAAACATGGTTTTTCATTTATTCACTGTCTTTGGTAAATCTCTGGACATACTGTACTTTATTGGTAATCCTCTTAAAGTGTGTATTAATCTGTACTTCAGGTTGGAAGTGACAGAAACCCAGCTCAAAGTAGCTTAAACAGAAAAGGAAATGTATCAGTTCTAGTAACTGGAAACTCCAAGGGTTGATCTGATCTGGCCTTTGCACTGTTGGACCCCAAAGGTCACAGGGACTTTGAGGGCTTTGCTTTTTCTCCATCTTTCAATTCTATTAACACTTTTGCCAAGGAAGAGAGGTGCTTACTCTCCTAGGCTCTGTATATCACTTCTTAGGGAAGATTTTGATTGACCCTAATTGGATTCTGGGCTCCCCCTTGGATGAGTACCCCTTGGGTAGCCGACAGCTGCAACCTGACAATGTGGGGAGTGTCACTGAAGAAAAGTATGTAAACAATGCATGCCTATTATACTGTGATATGCAGGACTGAGCACTGTATGCTAGGTGGTGTCTGGCCAGCTTAGAAGAGAGTAGAATCACCATCTCTGTTTTTGTTGACATTATACTTGTACTAATGTAACCTAAAATCAAAATAGGTTCCCTATTAATGTGTAGTCATGTTATGTCAAATGCTGCTGTTCAGCGTCTCTCTCCCCTCTTGTACTATTACTGCTGGGATATTTTGGACTCAAATTTACATTTTTAAGCTTATCCCTGTCAGATTTCATATGGCTGTATTGGGTCCAGAGAATCAGCCTGTTGAGACCCTTTAGCCCTAAATCTGTCAAGTGGCATACTGGTCTCCTTCCAGCTCAGTGTACTCTGAAGTCAGGTGATAGACGTGATTGACATGTAGCGGGGAGGGGGAGGAGATGAGGGAATGCAGTATCTCCAGGCCATCAGCTGCATTTAAAGAGCCAGAGTCTTCTCCTACCTCCTTCCACCACCCCCCCAAACCTCTACAGTTTTTGTTGTTGTTGTGACTTATGAGGTCAGCCTTCTGCTTCATGGTAAGTTAGAGCTTGCCAAGAAGGGCATCAGGGAGTCTGCTTTCCTACTGAAGCCCCAGATGGACTTAAGTTGAAGTAGGAAGGATCCAGATTAGATATCAAGAACTTGTGGGTGTGGGTGGGTATGGGCGGTATACTAGAGAAAGCATAAGTCCATTTCCAAAGGCTGCCAGGCACTAGCAGTTTCCTGAGAACTCTTCAGTGGTGTAGGGTGGCAAGCAGGGGATTGGAAGTCCCTGTGAGCCTTGCTGAGGTTATAGGTTGATTGTGCCAGCCTCCTGCATGCAGGCATTCTTGATGGTGAGGGGGTGGCATGCTGAGTGGCTTTTGGCCTCTGTGGCTCTACCGAAAGCTCCACATTATTGTTCAGCTGCAAAAACAGTTTTCTTCCTTTGCAAGCAAGAAACACAAAGCTGCCCTTCAGAGGAGACGGCTGGGCGTGCAGCAGTTCTGGCAGTGTGTTGCACTAATCTGACACAGCATAGGACGAACCACCCCAGATGGCCGGGCAGAAGCAGAGTTGGACAGCAGCATCCGGAGGGACCTGGAGAACAGAGGGCAGTGGGGGGAGCCTTGCCCTAGAAGGTCTTCAGTCCATAGGCAGTGGCAGGCAGGGGGCCTAATCTAGGCACTGGCTTGCCTGAGAGTTGGGCAGGAATGACACTGGAAAATGGCCTTTTCTGTGTGGCCCATCGGGTCTGGTGGGGCCTTTGTGTCTAGATCTGAGTCTGCGAGCAGTTCCCCTTTTGGTTGCTGGGAAGAGAGGGAGGCAGGTCTCTCTAGGGTGAGCATTAGGGGTGCCTGGGGTCTCCTCACCTCAAGGTGGGTTTTCCAAACCACTCAGTACTTTGGCAGCCTGTCCTCTTGCCATCCAGGTGACTTCCTGTGACTTCCTAGTAGCCCTCTGTCCCACTGCCTGCACCAGATCCCAGCTGGACTTTTGGTTTTGGTGTGGGCTGAGTGGGGTTCTGTCTGTTCATCCTCTCTCTTTCCCTTTGTCTCTGTCTCTCTGTCTCCCTCCCTCCCTCTCCTTCCTTGAGGGAGATGCCTTGAGACCCATTTCACCCCAAGGGAAGTGGGAGGTTGGTTAGACCAGGACCAACTTCCTCATATTTGGATGAGCCCCTCTTACAGGTTTAATGAAGGGTCCAGAGTCCGAAGCTGAGGTTGGCTGCTGAGGAGAGGATTGAGGCAGCCAGCTGGGAAGTCTGTGTATCTAATGGAGGTGCCTAAATCACTCCTGGCACCTGGAGGATGTAAGACAAGTGCTTATCTGGGGCTCGTTCTGGGTTCCTGGCCTGTCACCCCAGAGGAACCTGGTTTGCAGAGCACTTTTGCACTGGAGAAGAGAAATGAGTGGAGGGAGGTGAGGAAGAAGTGACAGCCGGTGGGCTGTACTTTTCTGGATTCAGGGTCCCATGGGCCCCTTGGGCTCCCTGGCAGGAGGTGACTTGTGGGTGGACCTCAGGAATGGAGGATCTTATGGCATCAGGCAGAGCTGCTTTCTCCCTTCTCCTTCCCCAGCCTGGTGGAGAGCTGTACGTTTAGAGTGTATTTAGCATTTGTCCTTGATCAGCACTGCCCAGATCTCAGATACCCAGCTGAGGGTCTATTTGAATTTTGCTTACCTGTCTGCTCCAGAAGAACAGAAACCAGTTTGAATACTCTGAGTGGGGGAGAGGAGGAAGTTGCTAGTTGAGGTTTGCCCTGATGAAATGCTCTCTGGGTTGTTCGCGGAGTTGCTGGAGAAATTATATGTTAATGGGAATGTTCTTTTCTAAACTTTAACTAGCAAAGTCAAAGAAGTGTTTGCCAGTTAATAATGTACCTGGTAAGCTGTTGAGCTGAACTTTCACAGCCAATTAAAAAAAAAAAACAAAAACAACAAGGTAAGGAATTTAAAAAATAGGACATCCAGAGCATGCGTGTCCTGGAATGATTTCCATGTTTCTGTTGGAATAAGTGGTTTTGTGCTGACTGGGAGGGTTTCAGGGGCCATGTTCTTGTTGGTGGCCTTTCTAGGAGGCTCTGATGCTGGGCTTCCTGTCCCTGAGAAATAATTTCCTATGCAGTCTATTGTAGATGAACCAGGAAGCCATTTCAGCACTTTGTGAAGCTGTAAGTTGGGGCAGCTTTTCCCACGGTGGGAAAGCCCAGTCGAAGTGGCTGAGGCAGAGCAGTGAGCCCCCAATCCTGTGCAGACAGAAGCTCCAGCCACACAAGAGCAATAAAACCCTCTTGGCCCGACAAGGGTGGGGCTGGCTGAAGGAATAAAGCAGGGAGTGGAGTTTCTGCTCCAGTATCTGCGATGACAAAGTCCTTCTGCAGAGTTTACTCTGGAAAAGAGAACAGGTTAAAAAAAAAAAAATCTCTGAATGGAAAATTTAGGGAAATTGAAACAAAGACTCCTCTTGGATTCTGAGTGGTGTGTGTTACTGTAGGAGATTGGTACCTTTTGTTAGCGTCCCTGGATCTCAGTCAGGTCCTCTCTAAGCTTAGGCTCCCAACTTCACTTTCACACCGTGGCTACTGATTCCAGATGTCCTTGTACCTTGCTGTCTCTTTCTGGTGCCCCTGTGGGCTTGTGGGTCACAGTGTGGCACCCAGAAATGAGCTCAGAGAGTGGACTCTGCTTGGCTTGTGCCTGCATCCCTCAAAGTGCCTGACACTAGTGATTGCTCAGTGCATATTTGTGGAATGCATGGGGTGGTTTCTTACAGCTGTATGAAATGTGCGTGCACGCGCACACACACACACACACCCCCAGTGCCTCCCTCCGCTCCTGCCCCGGACTCTGTCCTAGCTCCCCAGCCTCATGCAGAGTTCTCTTCTTGTGTCTTGTGCATCCTCATGTAATAACATCCTACCTGTGTTATTAAAAGACCTCATATACGCCAAGCAGGCATTGCCCTAGTGCTTCATGTTGATGGCCTCATTTACTCCCCACAGCCACCTTATGAGGTAGGTGCTAGTATCATCATGATGAGAAAATCAAGGTCAAGAGGGATTAACTAATTTGCACAGAAGTTAATGGTGATACCACCACTTACCCACAAATCTCTCTGATTCAAAAGCTGAGTTCTTAACTTCTAGGCTATAAACCTCTCTGTTTTGGGCTTTGAACTGGAATGGAGTAAGTGCCTCAGGGAGGGAAAAAAAAATGCTTCTATTCTCCCTCCCCCACGGCTCCACTGTCTAAAGACAGCTGTCTCTCATTTCCTTCTGGTGTAGGAGCCCCTGAAAGATGAGTTGGCATAGAGAAGTGTCAGGCTCTGAGGGGTTTGCAGTGGTGGGTTTTGTGAGTTTGTTCCCCCGTTATCATTATCATGACCATCGGTATACTATATAAAAATCAGAAGGGAAAAATGGCAACAAAGGGAGAGGTTGGTCCAAGTTGGGAGTCTCCAAACTTTTTTATCACGTATATCTCACTAATAGATTAGCATGTACCCTAATATATGTATACTTGTTTATAAATTATATACACAAACTGCTGTGCTAATGGACCTATAAGACACACACATACACACTTAAAAGGATGATATAAAAAAAAACAAACCATGAATAGATGTTCTAATATGTTCTTCCTGAACTGCAGTAGGTCATATTGAGCACTTCAATGTTGAGTGCACCCTACTTTGGAGCCCCCTAGTGTCCCTCCCCAGTTATCTGATCAATGCTCTGCTGCTGTGGTGCCCTGTGACAGAGGGCACATCTATCTGGACCCTGCATTTTTAGGTGCTTTGATTTTCATAAGCAGCCTTGCAGCCCTCATGGTTTTTGGTTAGAATTTTACTAAATTGGAACCAAGGGGAAACCTCTTCTAGCTGCTGCTCTGGCTGTAGTCCTTTGCTGTTACTCCTGAGCCCCTCAGTCAGTCCAACAGCTTGCAGGTTATTCTAGGGTACGAGGGAAAGGCCATTTCCCGGGCTTGGGTACAGCCCAAGGATTGGCGAGGATGTGGAGAAGATGGGATTCTTATGCGCTGCTGGTGGGAAGTAAATGGTGCAGCCACTGTGGAAAACAGTTTGGCGGTTTCTCAAAAATCTAAATGATTAACCACATGATCTAGCAATTCAACTTTCAGGTATATACTCAAAGGAATTGAAAGCAGAGACTTTTCAATAGCCAAAAGGTAGAAGTAACCAAGTATCCATCCACAGATGAATGGATAAACAAAATGTAGTATATACATGCAGTGAAATATTGTTTGGCCATAAGGAAAAGGAAGGAAATTCAGACACATGCTATGACGTGGATGTACCTCGAAGACATTCTGCTAAATGAAATAAACCAAGCAGAAAAGAACAAATATTATAACATTCCACTTGTATGAGGTACCTAGAGTAGTCAAATACATAGAAACAAAAAGATTAGAAGTTACCAGGGCCTGGGGGGAGGGAGGAATGGGTGTTATTGCTACTAATGGTTATAGTGTTTCTATTTGGGGTAATGAAAAAGTTTTAGAAATAAAGAGTGGTGACGATTGCACAACGTTGTGAATTTAATAAATTAAGAAAAGTTTTAAAAAGGAGAAGGAAGCAAGGAGAGGGGGCTACGGGTTGGAGTAGAAGGACAGGCGGCTGGTTAGTTCCTTTGTCTGAATGTGGTGCAACTGTGGATCAGATGCCAGGCTGTCCCTATCCCTGTGGGCACCCATGCCAGGCATTAAGGCTGCTAGAATAAGACACCGGTGACCACACCCTGGCCATTCTGACTGGCTGTACAAATAGCTCTCCAGGCCCCCCAGGGGAATGGTCATCAAGATTTAGGCCACGGAGTAGGTCCATTTGTCCCCCTTCTTGTACCCTCTCCCCAGTCAGCTGATGACAGCTCTGGTACTGCAGCCCGGCACCTGTGATTGAGGACACACCTGTCTGGATGCTCCCTTGTCAGAGCTGATTTTCAGAATCGGGTAATGGTTTCCCTCTGAGGGTTGGAATCATGAAGTAGGGCAGACAGGTTCCTTTGGAGTTAAATTTAGGGCTCAGAATCCAGGGGTGGCTGAGAGAAGCTGTTTAACTCCTACCCCACCACCAAAAAAGAGAAAAAAAAAAAGTCCTAAATTAAGCACGGTACGTGGAACCTGAAGATCCCTCCACCAAATTGGAACACATACCTCTAAAAATAAAAGATGCTGAAATCTGGAAAATACCAAGTATGGCTGCTTGGTCAGGTGCTTGCTTCTCTGCTTTTCTATTTTTGCCACCCCCTGTCCCAGTACTGGAGCTGCACAGGGACAGCATCACCCTCCTCCCAGAGAATAAGGCCTTGTCTTCCATGATGCATGGTCCCTGGGGTGGGGCACGGAGGCTGCCTGTTCTACACATGAGGAACCTGAAGCCAAGAAGTACTGTGATGACTGTCCCTATGGGTCACAGTGTCTGCCCCTGCTCCTCACTACTCTCTTTCCCAAAATGTCTGTTAGCCCTTGGTTCTCCTGGGGATGGGTGCCCTTAACCTCAGGAGCCCCCTTGGTACCACCTAGTTCCCAAGGCTCCGGTGGCCAAGCCCCATATCTTGGGCACTGTGATTTTTTTCTTGCTGCTCTTGAGCACTGGCTAGACTGGGGGTGCATGAGAGAGTCTCAGAAACACTGGTTCCAGGGACATATCATGGTGCCAGTGTGTAACGGGTAGAATTTGAGCTTTCAGGAGAGAGGGCTTGGAATTATTTTAGGAAGTGAGTGTTGCATGGACAAGATAATAACTGCAGTGAAAGATGGGCATTTACTGCGTATTGGGCCTGTCTCTGAGGGTCTTCATACAGATGTCCTCATGACAACTTTGAGAAGTGTGCACTGTGATTATGCCCATTTCGAGTGAGGAAACTTAGGATAAATATTCCATCCAGGGCCCCCCAGCCAGCAAGAGGTAAAGATGGGATCCGAACCCTGTGCCCCTAGCTATGTGTAAGCCAGTCTTTTCTGCCAAAGCCACAGGGCTGCCTCCTCGCCGGAGGCACAGCATGGGGACTCAGGACCCCAGTGCAAGTCCTGTAACCTCCTGGGGGGTTCGGAAAAAGGACATAATGAAGATTGCCCTGTGCCCCCTCCCCCCACTCATTCCTCTTCTGTAGTGGTGGTTTGTGTCAGCGTGACTTTGGCATGCAGACTTCTGCTTTCCATCTGGTGCATTTTTGGGGGGGCCCAGAATGACCACATACTATGTGCAGACCCTTTGACAGGTGTTCACTCATATTAACTCACAGGAACCAAAAAGGTAGGTATTACTGCTCCCAATGTACAGGTGAGAAAACTGAGGCTCAGAAAGAGAAACAACTTGCCTATGCTAAATAGCTAATTAACGGCAGAAACTTAATGTGATCTCAGGACCATCTGACTCAAAAGTCTGTGGCCTTTTCCCCGTCCTCCACATGCAGTGGGGCTGGCGTGACCTTCCTCACTCTTGGCTCTGCCAAAATCCTATCTCTGGCTTTGATGATGTCAGGGTAGTTCTGAGCGCCAAGGTTGAAACAACATTGCCCTTTCCAGCAAAGATGCCAGGGTCAGAGACAGGTGAGGAGGGTCCTCATGACCTCCCACAGGTGTCCTGCAGATCCTGTTTTGGGGGAGTAACAGCTAGGATGCCCCCTTTTGGGCGTGGCCAGGAGTGGTGCAGGGCTGAGGGCCTCTTTTCTGGGCCACTTCTCCGGTTGCCTGTGGCCCGTAACTGTAAACTCTCCAGAGTTCTCAGCCAAGGGAAGCAGAGGGAGGGTCAGTGCCGTTGAGGGGCCAGAGGAGCTGTGAGAAGCGGGTGCTCTTCCCTGTCAGAGACGTGTCTGATGAGCTGCATGAAGCCGGCATCAGGATCACCTTGAGCTGGGGGCCATTCTGCAGCCCTGCCTGGCTGAGTTGCCGAGACTCTGTCACTTCTTCAGGAGCCTTGGTCTTCCTGGTAAGTGGCAGAGAAATAAACTCAGGGCAGGGGTAGTTTGGGAGACTCACTGAGGAAACTTTGCTGAATGACCTGATTTTCCTAGAACTTGAGGGCTTTGTGTTTTGGGTTTGCAGAAAGCTGTAGCCAGAAAACGAGGAGAGAGACGTTTCAGAGAATCAGGCTCTTCAGCCAGAGCTCCCCAGGGCACACTTGACGGTGGGCTTTCTGGAGGGGTGAAAGGGGGAGGTGCTGGCTGGGTTTGTTCTTAGGGAGCACGGACCGGAGACATGGGGGGTGGGGACACAGGTGATGAGAGGAAGACCCAGGCTTGAGGACAAGTTTGGGTTCCCTAAGTTGGCCGGTAACTGGAGTAAGAGCTTCTTTCCCACCCTGGGCCAGCCCCCTGTGTGCCTCAGTGCTCCTGTCTGTATGTTGGGGGTGAAATTCTCTCACGACAGCGTTCCTGCAGTGAGGCATTGGAGGCCTCAGCTGCAGGGTGTAGCTGTTACTCAGTTGTTGTCATTATTTATTATTTAAGCACCTCTCTTGTGGCTGAGCAGGGGCCTGTGGGTGGAGTATCACCTTAGGCTGCGGGTCCCCTTTCTCTGCTGGACCCTGTGATCACCTGTTTGTAGTTAGCACCTACTGCCCGCCAGTTTCTGTGCCAGGTACTCCACAGGGGTCAGTCATAGAGGCCAAGGAGCCTTCCTGGGATTTCCAGGGAAGCTCTTCCCTCCTTTTGCGGGCTCCTGCAGCGTTTGTTTCTGCTCGTATGGGTGTGCATGTCCCTCTCTCCGCACTCTTGTCCCCCCTCACCAGGGACTGTTTCTCACTCTCATGGTGCCTGGCTCGCAGGTCCCTGCAACCGTCTAGTAAATCCAGGGGGGAGTGTGGAATCTAGATCTTTAGGGGCTTCTCATTTCATTTATATTTCCTGGCCCAGCTCAGGCCCTGGGCCTCCTGCTCAGGGTGCCAGACACTTGGGGGCTGTGCTGGCCTCTCCTGGGGGGGAGGAGTTGTGCTTGGGGCTGTGATGGCTATGGGAGCAGGGGGCTGCCAGTGCTTGGGCATTTGGGACGAAAAGGAATAGGAGTCAGCATCGGAGAGAAAAGGCCACGGGAAATGAAAGGACGTGTGGCCCAAGGTGGACGGAAGGAAAGCCAGTTCACAGCAAGGGGTATGGTTGGTGGAGCCATGGGAGGATGTGAAGGGGTGTGTGTGTGTATAGTGGCTCGAGTGGCAGCGTGGAGGGCTGCGGTGTGGAGTGCACGGGAGTTGGGGCCATCACCCATCCTTGGGTCATCAGTGGGTTGCTTGGGGCCAGTAGGTTTCAGCTCTGAAAATCTGTTGGTGTCATCTGGGCTCTCCCCCCTGGGTTTGACCTGGGGTGAGCCATTTGGAGGTTCTGGCCTCTGAGGGAACCCTCCACTCCCTCCACCCTGGAGCCACATTTTATGGGAGAGCTCAAGCCAGGAACAGCACGCTGATAAAGAAGAGTTTTCATTCTCGGGGATGTTAATTAACACAGATTAGATTTCTACTGAGTGGGCCTTTTGTTGTAGGACCCTTTCTAACCGAGGTGGTTTCAATACTACTGCGGTTTCAGTGAGCCAATTCAGGTTCATTACTCTGGTCTGTTACCACCTGGGATATTCAGCCCTGATATTATTACTCATGGCCCCACTGGGCCTGGTTTTTCAAACTTGGTTAAACTACTGGCCTGGCATCTCCCCCTAAGACATCACCCTCATGGGGTGCTGAGCCTGGAAAAAGATAACCCAAGCATCTAGACAGGTTTTCTTGGCTCTGTGAATTTTATTAAACATTTACAAACGTGTTTTCTTCGGTTTCCTGAGATAATCTGGCACAAACAAGATGGGCTCTGAATGTTCTTTCCAGTTTTCATGTTTATTTATAATTTCTATCGGTTCCCACTGTATTGAGACTGGAAACGAATCAGGCACTGGTGGTAGGGAAGCCAGGCTGAACGTAGGAATGGGTGCAGTGGCTGGTGGCCAGTCCCTGAGTGTAATGACAGGGAGCTCTCGGCTTGGGCACCCACCCACAGCCTTGATATCTCCATTCTTGTAATGGGTACAGCTTATGCTTCTGTGAGCTTTCACGCTCTTCCTTTTCCATACTCTCTCTCTGGCTACAGCTGCTGTGTCATTAAGGAATTAGCAACGAAGAAAATAAGTCACCCATAATCCTACCACCGCAAGATAATGATAGTCAAGATCTTACCGTATTTCATTCTAGATTTTGGGGGGGCATTTAAAAATACTATTGATGTCTTACACTCTCCATATATGTCTATATCTTTCACTTGCAGAATGGTTCTTTTTCTTATTACAGAAACAATGCATATTTGATTGTAGAAAACTTGAAAAATACAGAGGGAAAGCACAGAATGAAAAGTAAAAATTAAACTGATTATTCCTCCATCCAGAGCCAACCATTTTGTTTGTGACTGTATACATACATTGGCAGTCTTTTTTTTTTTTTTTTCCTGCAAGGTTGTACACATATCCCTCACCACAAATTGGGATCATGCATATACAGACATCCTTTTTTTTTTTCACTTTTTACTTAAAAATATCCCACAAATGTGTGTCTTGACACACTGTTTTCCTGAGACATAGTTTTTGAAAAAAATTAGGTTTAAATTTACATAATGTGAAATTAACCATTAAAAATTTTTTTTTAATGTTTGTTTATTTTTGAGAGACAGAGAGACAGAGTGTGAGCAGGGGAGGAGGGGCAGAGAGAGGGAGACACAGAATCCAGAGGCTCCAGGCTCTGAGCTGTCAGCACAGAGCCCGACGTGGGGCTCGAACCCATGAACTGTGAGATCATGACCTGAGCTGAAGTTGGATGCTTCGACTGAGCTGACTGAGCCACCCAGGCGCCCCTAAAAATAACCATTTTAAAGTGAACAATTCAGTGGTGTTTAGTACATTCACAGTGTTGTGCAACCACCATCTCTGTCTAGTTCCAAAACATTTCCATCTTCCAAAGTAAGACTCCTCACTCATTAGGCAGTTTCTCCCCATTTCCCCCAGCCTCTGCCAACCAACTTATCTGCCTTCTGTCTCTGTAGATATGTCTATTCTGGATATTTCATGTAACTGGAATCATATAGGAGACATGGTTTTCAATGGCTGCATGGTATGCTTTTTATCTATTTGAACAGGCCCCAGGTCTTCCACATTCCAGAGCTGGGATTCTGTCATATGGATGTACCATAATTTATGTAATCCCTTGCTTTTGGACACCGAGGTGGTTTGTAGTTTTTTGATGCCTACAGGCAATAATGTGTTGAACATCATTGTGCGTAAATCTCTTTTTGTATTTCAAATTAGCGAGGGCATGTATTCTTGAATATATCCATGTAATTTAATGTGTTGTGAAGTAAAATCTTTCTTCTTTGGGGGGGCGGGTCTCCTTGATTGAAACATTCTTGCCTGTAACCTTTGGGCTCCTCTTTTGCTTTTTGGAAAGTCTTATCTTTGGCATCAAAGCAGTTCCTTAATCAGGGTAACTGCCTTAAACCCTGCAAGGTGATAATGCCTCACGTTGCATGAAGGCAGCACATAAACCTTCTGTTGGGATCATCTGGGCTGTTTTTGCAGAATCTTTCTGTTCTTCAAGGGAGCATAACTTTTGCAGAGACTGGTTAAACTGCTTTAGATGGCATTGACAGGACTGGCCGGTGCTTGTGGAACTTGTAATCGCCAGAGACCTCAGGTAAAAATGATTTGCTGCTGCTTGTCTCTCTAGGGGCAGGAAGTGCCAGGGTAAGGCTGACTGTGAGATGTCCTGTGTAGAGACATTGTGGTAAGGGTACAGCCAGGAACAGGTTCCTGGAGAGGGTTCAGATCTCCTGCAAAATTCAAGACTGGCACAATTTCCTTTATCCTATCACAGACCTGGATTAGGTGTTACTAAAATATGAGCTGCCTTTGACTCCTGCTGTGGCATTGTGAGCCTGGGATCATTGAAGGGTGGTTAGCTGGTTCGGTGGCTCAGGAGAGAGAGTCCCAGAACCAGCTGATAGGAACACTGATGTGAAGTCTAATCCTTGTTGTGCCATTACTTAGCTGTGTGGCTTTGGGCAAGGCACTGTTCCTCTCTAGAATCAGGTTGTCTGTACTTAAGTGAGTTCTGACTTGCCCTGGGCATTAGTGCCCACCTCAGAATTGCCATCATTGGGCCACGATTGATGACTGTTTTCTCCAAGCCTAGCACAGTGCTGGTACAGAGTGAGCATTCAACATGCTTCTGTGTGTGCATGCACACACACATGTACACACTCCTCTGAGCTGCTCTGTTATGACTATAGAATATATGTGTTTGCCTGGTCCCTATAGGATATACACAAAAAGAACATGCTTCTACAAACTAGATCACTGGGTGTGGTTCCAATGTTTGTTTATTTTTGAGAGAGAGCAAGAGAGCACGCACAAACGAGCATGAGCAGGGGAGGGGCAGAGAGAGAGAGAGTCACAGAATCTGAAGCAGGCTCCAGGCTCTGAGCTGTCAGCACAGAGCCTGACACAGGGCTCAAACCCATGAACCATGAGATCATGACCTGAGCCGAAGTTGGACGCTCAACCTACTGAGCCACCCAGGCACCCCACTGCCTGCATTGATTTTTAAGTTGCTGTGTATGGTCTCCAAAATCTCCCCTTTTTTTTTTCCTCTGTGACTGGCTCTCTAACCATGTCCCAATCATTTTAAATCCCTTGTGTGGGCTCACTAAGCCTGTCTTCATTTTAGATAACTAGGAGCAGTCCTTAAAATCCCATCTTCCCTCCCACCCCCTGCCATTGTAGGGTTTTTTGGAGTAGTCTTTTCTATTCTTTATGGATGTTACGAACTGCTAGCTCATGTTTGACATGGCCTGGAGGGAAAACAAAAAAACAAAAAAACAACCTTAGAATTCTATCTAGATTAGTAATTTTCTTTAAGCTTCATTGATTCTGAACTTAAGTGTATATATGTTATCTTCCCTATTAGTCTGTAAACAACTGACTTCAATTAATGCTGGGGAAATCA
Source organism: Herpailurus yagouaroundi (assembly GCF_014898765.1). Taxonomy (NCBI): domain Eukaryota; kingdom Metazoa; phylum Chordata; class Mammalia; order Carnivora; family Felidae; genus Herpailurus; species Herpailurus yagouaroundi. Next base: position 33,024,282 of record NW_024412418.1, read on the forward strand.
AAGATGAGTAAATCATGGTCTGTCAAGATGCCACAGTCCAGTAGGGACAAACAGATACACAAACAACTGTAATGTAACAAGTGTCCTCATGAGGATGTGCCTAGAATGCAATAGGAGTGTGGTGGAAGATGTGGGCATGGATCCATTCCATGGGATAGGTTCAGTAGGAAGCAACATTTGAACCAGGCCTTAAACGATGGATGGGTAGGAAGTTGCCATATTGATGGGTACAAGAAAAGTATTCTGGGAAAAACTTTCATTCCACTCACTCACTCATCATTCATTCATTCATTCAACAAATCCCGTGTTTACCTGCTGCAACCTAGACCCATAGTTAGGAGTTTAGATTTTCCCCTTTGTATTCTCCAGGGTGCTTACTTAGCATAGAGCTTTTATGTACCAGTTATTTGGGAAATATTTAAGTAAATTAAAAAAAAAATGCATCTGATAAGGGAAATAAAAATTATTTTGACATTTGTAGAAACTGACTTTCAAATGAAATAATTTGTATAAAAATAAAGCATTAGGCAATGTAAAGTATGCAGTTAAGATTTAATTCTCTTGTAAGTTGTTTTGTTTTTTTCAAAGAAATTTATTTGGAGGAATCTTGTGCTCTTTCAAGTAACTACAGCATCCTATATTGTTAGTTTTTTATTCTGCACTTTGATAGTGCTAGAGAATACAACATTTATGGTAATATTTTTATTTTATTTCATTATTTGTTATTGATTAACAAAATATACAGGGCTGGAAACTCTGCAACTCTCTCTAAATTTGTGGAATTTCCTTTGTCTTAGGTTTGCTTCTCACCCACTGAAGCTCTGAACTTCTATTCTGACTCCTTGATTCAGTTTAGCTTCCTGTGGGTCTGAGGGGTCAGTGTCTGAACTTTCTATAAGTTTCTGTTTGTTGAGTCAACTTTCTAATCATGATAAAGGCCGAATTATTCTTTTAGAAACCTGGTACAATTTGGCACATTCCTGTCTTACCAGTTTCTTGAGGGGGGAAGGGAAAGAAGAACATAAGCACCTTCTAAATCTGCTTTACATTTTCCTGCAGAGTAAATAGTAGACTTTTCATTTATTTGAACAACAAAAATAAACACAAACTAGAAAAACATTGTCCAATCAACAAGGTTAATTTTCCTTTGGTCGGTAGCTTAAATCATAGCCTATAAATGCAGTGCCATTCATTCAAGCATTAAAAAGCTAATTAAGAAAGAGTTCTCATGGAAACTCTGTCAGTAGAAATTCTTTTACTTCAGTATAAAAGTATGTAGAGCATAAAATGAAATCTTATATTTCAGATGTGTTGCAGGGTCTTAGTGTATTACATTCTGAAAAGCTCTGGTTCTCACCATTTGGTCTAGCTTATTTAATTTTTAAATTGGGATGGTGTACATAATTGTTCTTATATATATATATTTTTGCACAAAATCTTAGAACTTTAAGGCTTCTAGATTACAGTCACATTAGCACTCAAAAAAGAACTTTCTTATAACTTTTTCTGGTTTCTTCAATTTTACTTTCATTCAGTCAATAAACTAAAATAAGGTGTTTATCTGATTAGGTTTAAGACTTGTCTCTGAGACTATATAATGCAGTAGAATCTAGGTGTATCATTTCCTTGCTTTTTCATATGCCTAGAGTGCTCTTTCTTTGTCCTCTCTTGTGCATCTGGCAACTTAATCCTTAGCCTTCAAGGCATAACTCAAGCCTCTGTGAAGCTTTCCCTGATCTCCCTGTGTCTTTCAGGGCAGTGATTGTCCAATCATGGGCACTCAGTAAATGTTATTTAAAAGAGTGTAAGGGGCGTCTGATTCTTGTTTTTGGCTCAGGTCACGATCTCATGGTCATGAGCTTGAACCCTGCCTGCTTCAGGCTCTGCACTGGGCATTGAGCCTGCTTAAGATTCTCTCTCTCCCTCTACTCCTCCCTGCTTGCGTGCACACACACACACACACACACACACACACACGCACGCACTCTCTCTCTCTCTCTCTCAAAAAAGAAAAAAATTAGTAATAAAAGGATGCTGGAGTGTAGGTATGACTGGTTCCCTGCCCTCAGGGAGCACACAGTTTTGAGAGGGAGGCAGGCATATAATGGATGATATATACCCAGTATAATGAGTACCAAAATAGAAGGATTCTCTGAGTGTTGTGGGTTCTCAGAGGATGGAGTAGGTAAGGGAAATGTGAATAGGGAGGTGGGGTGAGGGGTGGGCAGGAGACGTTTGATATGGGGGTGCTTAAAGGCCTGGGAGTTAGAGGAGGGTACTCAAGTCAAGGAAATATGTTTGGAAAGATGTTTGCTACTCCATGCAGAATAGCCCTGTGTACATTGATTGGCCTGCTGGTGTGAAAGGCTCAGGTTGAGGGGATGGTTAGATGGTGTGTGTGGCTAAGGTGGGTGAGGCTACACTGTGGGGACATTGTGGCAGGTCAGGCCAAGTGGGTACTTGTGCACTAGATTGGGCCTTGTAGACTGTGCTTAGGAGTTAGGACTTTATTCTGTATCCTGTGGGGCTCGAACCCACAAACCGTGAGATCATCACCTAAGCCAAAACAAGACTTGGACGCTTAACTGACTGAGCCATCCAGGTGCCCCTGGTAGAGGTTTTCTTTTATGGAAAAGAAAAATTGATCTGATCCTCCCAAAGGTCAGGAAAGTAGGGACTGGATACTTTCTGGATATGCACAGCCCTTTTGAGCTCTTGATGGCCTGAAACAGTTGCGCCTCATATCCCCTTCTGTACAGCTCCCTGGGATATCAGGGGCAGCTTTGTGCCAGGAGGGATGGAATCCCTGGAAGCTTCTCCACAGGGGCATCTTTTCCTATCACTGATGTGGGAACTCTTCTTCCATTCCTTCGAGGGGTTCTCTGCCTTCACCTGAGATTTCATCTGTAATGGTAGTCATGGCCCTGCCCATTGGTTCAACATCATCTCACCTCACAGATTCTAGAGCATGGTCTTTTGCAAGGAGGAAACCTTTCTCAGCTCTCTGCTGGGCCTCCAGCTGACTCCTCTCTTCTCAATGGTCCTCCTCTGCCTCCACAGACTCAGTCACTGTCTCTTTAACCATTTGCTATCTGGTTTCCACCCTCTGCTCTGAGATCTGCTTGGCTTCCTGCTCACAAAGCCCAAAGGCTGCTGTCAGGCCTAGTTCCCTTCACTCTTTGTAGAGTGACTTTATTGACCACTTTCCCTCAAAACCTCATCTTGGCTGTTGTTCTGGTCTCTCCCCTCTGCCCCCCTCTCCTGTCTTGTTTGGTTTCTCTGCTTCTGAGTTCCTGTGGCTTATGATCTCTGTACTCTGATGGCATTTGTTAGTGTCTATATTTTTAAATTTTTATTCCAAGTAGGTTCCATGCTCAACGTGGTGCTCAAACTCACACCCCTGAGATTGAGTCACCTGCTCTATCGACAGAGCCAACCAGGCACCCCATGTTACTGTCTTTCTTGTACAGTACTTTGATATTCTGTGATTTATGTTCATGTCTCTTAAGTCCTGTGCTAGGATCTTAGGGCAAGATCCAGTTCTTAATTCTCTTTACTTCCCCAAAGGCCTAGTACAGGCATATAGTGGGCATTCGGACATTGGAATACTGGAAGGAACAAAGACATTTTTGGGATTTGTTGTATTAGTGCTTAGTGGTATTTCCCAAAGTGTTTTCCACAAACTGCATCAGATTCATGTGTGTATGATGTGGTGCTTGTTAAAAACACAAGTTTCAGGGCCCTATCCTGATTTACTGAAGCAGAATCTCTGGGAGTATGACTCTGGAGTCTTCGTTTTTAAGCAAGCACCCCCAACCCCTGCCCCAAGTGATCTTATTCACATTGAAATTTGAACTTCTGGTTTAAGGGTCGAGTCAGGCTTATAAATGCATTTCAGCTGCTGAGCATCTGTGTCCTGGGAGGTGAGCTGGATTGCTGTCCATCCCTTCTTGCCTGTGGGGCAGATGGGACTTGGATGGAAGTCATGGCTTTTGTGAAGTGGCGAATGGGAGGGGAGCATGGAGGAGAAGGGGCAGGTCACACTGAAATGGGTGGACAGATAAGGCTTGCTAAATAGCGATGGAGAGAGTGTAAAGAGACGGGCAGTTGGGAAGCTTTCTGGGAGGGGGAGCCAATGTGAGCAAGGCATGGAGGTGAGAAATCCAGAGTGTGGGAATGACAAGGTGTCTGTGTTGGTGAATGGAAGTACATGAGGGGAAACAGAAGAAGACAGACTCAGGTCGTGAGGGCTTGAGCACCATGCTGAGGAATGGTGACTTCCTGCAATAAAGATGCTGCTGAGGAGGCTGAAGTGTGGGCATCTTTGTGCACCTGTTACCTGCTATTCCCTGTGTTGAGGGTGTCCCTCAGGAGTGGGGATGGTGGCAAAGGGCTTCCTGGAGAGGGCAGTGGGAACCCTGGTACTCACGATCAAGTTCTAAAACCCTTCCATCCATGTTTGATGTGAGAAAGTATCTATTTTTTAGTTTTGTTTTAAAGTTTGAGAGTGACAGAGATAGCACAAGTGGGGTAGGGGCAGAAAGAGAGGGAAAGGGAGAATCCCAAACAATCATGACACAGGGCTTCAACCCATGAAACCATGAGGCCATCACCTGAGTTGAAACCAAGAGTCACATGCTTAACTGACCGAGCCACCCAGGTGCCCCAGAAAGTATCTTCTTGTTCCAAACTTATGTGCTTTAAAAAATCTTCTCCAGGTCCTGTGAATTTTCTGGAGAACCTGGGATGATGTATGTGTATGTGTCCCTCCTTCATCCTGCCTCACAGCTCCCCCAACCACCTGTATGCATGTGTGAGTGAGTGTGTGTGTGTGTGTACATGAACATGTGTATTTGTGCAGATACTGTTTTACCTATCCTTTCTTCCTCATTGCTACCACTGCTGTCACCTTCCTGGTGTGAGGGAAATGAAGGGGGAGGTAATGCAGGACATTCCGGTACATTCAGATGTGCTTTTACAATCCACTAGTTGAGAAAACAGTAACCTATTTGGTGGGTCACCAAAGGGGCTTAATAATGCTACAGCTCCCCAGGTGTGGTGGGGCTGGGGTGTCTGTATTCTCTACAAGCTCTCAGGGGCACTTACTGATGCTGAGGTATCATCAGCCCAGATAACCCAATCACCTTGTCCTTTCACCCAGGGATTAGGGGCCTGTGAATTCCTCAGCTGGAACGGGAGTTTTTGAGCTTGAGAATGACTCCTCCTTTCTGCACTTTGATCAGGAGAGAGGAAACTACCTTATAGAGAAGAGAGGTGGCTGAGGGATGTTCCCCTAGGTCTGCAGTGTGTGGTGCATGTGTGTTGCCAGAGCTGGAGTCTAACAGAATGCTCATTAAGACCCACAGCAAGTTAGGGCCTGTCAGTAATGAGTACTCTTTGCTGTTTTCTACAGAAATTTCACTTCAAAACCTGATTTGCCTTCAAATACCCTGATTTGCCATTCTAATTAGGCACTGAAGTTGGGCTTTGTGGGCAGACTTGTGGCATCCTCTGTGCATCCTGATTCTGTGAACCTCTTGGGAGACCCTTGAAGTGAAATTCTTTGAACATATCAAAAAAGTCAACACAAACAAAAATTCCAGTGATTCCCAAACCCTAATAATTTGGGGTGTCTGATTTCAGAGTTCCTATCCCCTCTTCACTTTAAGGTTGGTGCAATCCTGCCTTGTGATATGAAGTGAGGAAAGAAGGTTTCACACTTTAAGAGGGGAGGGTCTCAGGGTTGTGGGCTCTGGCAGGTGGGATTGTCTACTCATTTTTAGGGCTGGTAATTCAGTGACTAGACTGTTTGGGAGAGGCACTGGGAGGAAACCCAGATGCCTCAGTCTCAGGCTGACTGGACTCTGGCTCACATGGGTGCCAGCTTCCCTGGCCAATTTTGCCCACCTTTCCACGTCTAGCAGCGTGAGGGCTGTTGGAGCCCACAGCAGAAGTGCCTCGTTGGGGGGGGAGAGAGAGAGAGAGAGAGAGAGAAAGAAAGAGGAGAGGGTGGCACCACAGATGGTTCCTGCTGCCCCCGTGAGGAGGACTGGGGAAAGAAAGTGAGGAACTTCCTTGAGGTGGAGGTCTAGGTCCCCCTAAGTGAGGAGGCTGAGGAAACCATAGTGGAGGGAATCTGGCTGGCTCCTGTCTGTGGCTCAGTCATGAGCAGCCTGGGATTGCCAGTGGGGGAATGCTTTTTTTCCTTAAAAACAAAACCAAAACACGCCTGACCTAAGTGAGAGAGCAAAGCAGTGATGCCCTTTGAGGCCAGAGAGTAGGAGATTTTGTAGGACTTTTGTTCCTAGTCAGGTCCTTACTGGGCCCATGGGCCAGACTTTTCCTGGGCCCTGGGATCCCTGTATCCCAGGGATACACCCAGATCCCTGATTCCTTTGAAACTGCCTCTTAATACATCATTTGCATTCTGGTGCTATGCCTTTCTTACCTTCAGATCTGCTATCTGTAGGGCCCCCAATTCCCCTCCTACCATGTCCCCTTGCAGCCCCTCACCTCCAGAGAGTGCCAGATACTCCTGACCAAACGTTTTATTCTGTTCCCTGCTTAGAAACCTTATGGAGCTTCTATTTATTTAGCTGATAAAGTCCAATGACCTCTCAGGCTTGTATCCATCCATGTAACACTCAATACTACAGGACTTCGTGAAGTTCCTGGGTACAGAGATACACGTGACAGAAAGAGGTATAATTCTCTCTCTCTTTTTTTTTAAAGTCCATTTATTTAATTTGAGAGAGAGAGTGCACACATACGAATGGGGAAGGGGCAAAGGGAGATTCTCAATCAGGCTCCCTGCTGTCAGCAAAGAGCCCAGTGTGGGGAACTGTGAGATCATGACTTGAGCCGAAATCAAGGGTCGGATGCTTAACTGACTGAGCCACCCAGCTGCCCTGAAAGACGTACAATTCTCTCTCTCTCTCTCTCTCTCTCTCTCTTTTTAAGTTTATTTATTTTGAGAGAGAAAGAGGGAGAGAGAGGATCCCAAGCAGGCTCCACGCTGTCAGCACAAAGCCCAATGCAGGGCTTGAACTCACTAACTGTGAGATCATGACCTGAGTTGAAATCAAGAGTTGGATGCTTAAGCAGCTGAGCCACCCAGGTCCCCCAAGAGGTACAATTCTTAAAGAACTCCCAGGCTTCTGGAAAAGGCAGAAAATAGTCAAGTATAGGAGCAAGTTTGGTGGGCTGTGGGATAACGGAGGAGGGGCACCTATGTATAAAGGTGGGCCAGATCTGTTAATGGTCATCCATAATGTAAGATGAGAACACATTACATGCTGGAATGAAACCTAGCAATTTTGAGTACTAGGAGGTATAATGATAGTGAAGCTTTTCATACAGACCTACTTCAAATTAAGCTTGCTTAAAGGTGTTGACTCTTCTGAGCCTCAGCATCCTCATCTGAAAATTGGGTAAGGCATAATTATAGTCCCAGCTTTGTAGACTTGTTGTTAGGGATTAAATGAGATAATGTATATTTGTGGAACATAGTAACTGTTCAATAAATATTGGCTATTGTAATCATTATCAAATCAGGGAAGAAACTTTCTCCAGGAAGTCACTGAAAATGCAGAGAAAAACATCTCCAAAAATTTGCTCAGCATGAATTCTACAAGTCTTATAAACCGGCCTGTTGCAACGTGCTTCAGCATAAGTGAAAGGAATAACACCAACAGTGCAATTCGGTGAAAGATGTCTGCTGGATGAAGAGTAATACCCTGTTTGTCAAGTGTGAGTTTTTAGGTGTTGGTTTGTTTTTTTTTTTTTTTTTTTTTTTTTTTTTTTTAGGGAGAGGCATTTTAATACTTGAAGATGGTTTGGTTTGGTACAGTCATTCCCGAAGTGAGGAAACCTCAGAATCACCTGGGAAATGTCTTAAAAATACAGATCCTGGGGTCCTGCCTTTCTCTCCTGCCCCAAACTGATACAGTATATCTGGGCAGGACCTGGAATTCTGTGATTGATTGATTGACTGATTGATTTAGAGAGAGAGAGAGAGAGAGAATGAATATGAATCCCGAGCAGGTTCCACACTGTCATCGCAGAGCCCTATGTGGGGCTCAAACTCACCAACTGGGAGATCATGACCTGAGCTGAAGTCAAGAGTTGGATGCTTAACCAACTGAACCACCCAGGTGCCCCCGGAAGTCCATGTTTCAAATAAGTGCCTCCAGACAATTCTGTTTAGTGGCTCAGTTAGGGAACCCGGGACAGAATCCAGGGCTCTGAGGCCAAGCACTGGGCTTAGCTTCTCCTGGTCCTGCCTCTGTCTACCTGAGTGACGTGCTGGTTACCAGGCCCTCTGAGTCCCAGGCTTGTCAGGTATGGGAGTCTGCTGAGAAGATGAGAGCATGCGTATGTGGGCTCCATAAGTGTAAAGGGTTATCATCCCTATTTATTTATTATAACAGACTCTTCCTCCCAGTCTCACTTCTGCCCCTAACAATTAAAAAAAATTTTTTTTAATGTTTATTTATTTTTGAGAGAGACAGAGACAGAATGCGAGTGGGTTGGGGCAGAGAGAGAGGGAGGCACAGAATCCGAAGCAGGCTCCAGGCTCCCAGCTGTCAGCATAGAGCCCGACACAGGGCTGGAACTCACGAACCGTGAGATCATGACCTGAGCTGAAGTCGGATGCTCAACCAACTGAGCCACCCAGGTGCCCTATCTTCCCCTAACAATTTAACCAGAGTTACCAAGGCACACATTTATCTTTTAAGCCTGTGGTTGCTTCTCGTAGGATTTGATGTTGTAAAATAAAGAGCAGGAGCCTCTGCTTTGGCCCAACAGCAATATTTTTTTTTTTTTTTTTTTTTTTTGCTGTTAAAAGGCCTGTGATTCTGAGGTTAGGTCTGTCTGCATACTTCCTTGTATCAGGCGGAGGGAGGGACTATGCCAGGAGTTTATGATTAAGGATTTGAAAGCTTGAGGTCTGTGCTGTCCTAAAAGGTTGCCGCTAGCTGCACGTAGTTTTTGAGCACTCAAAACTTGGCTAGTCTGGATTGAGATGTGCTTCAAATTTGAAACACATCCCAGATTTAAAAGACTTAATGAAAAGAATATAAAATATATCAATAGTTTTTATGCTGATTGCATGTTGAAAATGATAATATTTTGGAAATATTGAGTTAAACTGTACTATTAAAATTAATCTCACTAGTTTTTACCTTTTTAAAGATATTTATTTTCGGGAGAGTGCAAGTGGGGGAGGGGCAGAGAGCGGGGAAAAGAGGATTTGAAGCAGGCTCTGCACTGACAGGCTGACAGCAGTGAGCCGGACATGGGGCTTGAATTTACAAACTGTGAGATTGTGACCTGAGCCGAAGTCAGAGGCTCAACCCACTGAGCCACCCAGGTGCCCCGTTTTTACCTTTTTTTTTTTTTAAATGTGGCTACTGGAAAACTTAAAATTGCATATGTGGCTTGCATTATATTTCATCAGACAGTGCTGCTTTGGGTTTTATTTTTTATTATTTAAAAAAAATTTTTTTAATGTTTATTTATCTGTGAGAGACACAGAGAGAGCATGAGCAGGGGAGGGGCAGAGAGAGAGGGAGACAAGAATCTGAAGCAGGCTCCAGGCTCTGAGTTGTTAGCACAGAGCCTGATGTGGGGCTTGAACTCACGAACCGTGAGATCATGACTTGAGCTGAAGTCGGACGTTTAACTGACTGAGCCACCCTGGCACCCTGATTTTTTTTTTTTTAATTTGTTTTTTTGCTTTAGGTTTTAAGTCAATCTTGGGGACCAGTTCAAAAAGTTTACAATGTTTACTCTGTTGGCCAATTCAAAAGGTGAGTTTTACATTTGAAATGGACATCCAGAGGGACACCTGGGTAGCTCAGTGGGTTAAGTCTCTGACTCTTGATTTTGGCTCCTGTCATGATCTCAGGATTCCTGAGTTCCAGCCCTCCATGGGGCTCCACGCTGGCAGTGTGGAGCCTGTTTGGAATTCTCTCTCTTTCCCTGTCTCTCTGCCCCTCCTCTGCTTGCTCTCCCATACTCTTTCTCCCTCTCAAAATAAACTTAATATAAAAATGGACATCCAATGCAGTTATTCCAAATCATTTAACTTGACCTTGAATGTTTGCAGTACTGTTTTTGCTTTTTTCGAAGTGGGGATTTCATGAAGTTCTGTCCAAAGGGCATTTGTGGCTCGTCTACTATTTTAAAAGAGAGTCTTTTAACATCTCAAGGAGAGGCAAGAAGAAAGCCTAAGTGGAAAAATGGCTTTGCTCAGATTGGATTTTTATTGCAGAGCTGCAAAGCCCAGAAGACACGGTGGATAGTGGACATTGCAGTTCATTTTTTAACTGTGGGCTTGGGATGCAACTGCTGTGATACAGCAATGAAAGCACGGCTTACCCTTTTCCTAATCATTTTTGGCTTCTCCCTGGCCCTCTGCTTTCTCTCTGCCTTCCCCTGATGTGGTTTTGTGATTACAGTGTGTGAGACCCAGCCAGATGCTCATCGGCAAGGTTGAGAAAAACATATTTAGCAATGGCCAGGTTGGAGTGGGCAGTGGTCACTGATTTTCTCTCTAAATGGCAGCATTCCTGGGAATTCAGAGCATTTTCTTCATTTCTGAAGTGGCAGTGCAAAAAGCTCTTGGGTCTACCTCATGGTGGAATTATGAGAAATAAAAGGCAGGACATCAGGTGCACAAATAGTTGATAGTAAAAGTTCAGCTTCTCTGCCATTAACTATTTCTGTGGCAGTCTGTCTTCTGTAGGCCTCAGATCTTTCTCCTGTTATAAACTAAGGAACTAAAATGGCTCAATACAGTTAAAAGGGCATGAGTTTGACCCCAGATTGAGTTCCAATTCTGCTACCTCCTTGCTGTGTGACCTTGGGAAACCTATATGACCTCTCTGTGCCTCACTTTCCTCATCTGTAAAATGGGGATAATAGAACCTCCTATGAGGTTAATCAAGCTAATAAAACGATTCTTAGAACAGTGCCTGGAAGATAGTAAACACTCAGTGAACGTTGGATTCATTCAGTCAGCAGTATTTTTTCGAGTGTCTTTTATATGCTAGGTGCTGTTCTAAACACTAGGCACAGTAGTAAAACAGTCCCCCCGCGGCGCCCCCGTGAGAGAGGTGCTTGGCGTAGGGGAACTCAGAATGTATTTATTAATTGTAATTACCAGAGTATGCCACTCCCTTTAGGAGCCCTCACAAACAGTACTGCTTCATTTTATTTATTAGATTTTGATGATCAGATCTTTTTTTTTTTTTTTAAGAGTTCTATTGTTAAAGCAAATGCAAAACCTTGGGTTTCATTCCTAGCTCCCCTAGTACCGTGTGACCTTGGACAAGTTCTGTTAACTCCCTGAGGCTTCATTTTCTCATGCATAAAAAAGTTAACAAGTAATATCTTACTCAAAGGAGAGTGTGAGCTTTAAATGTAAAATGTATTAAGTGAGATAATGCCTGTAAAGCTCTTAGCATATGCTTAACTCCTAGTAAGCACTCTATAAATATTAGCTATTATCACCATCACTTCTAGTTGTAGAGATTCTGGAAGTCAGTGGTTCTGAGTTAAAAGTTCCCTAGGCTGGTAGAAAGGGAAATTAAATCATGTTCTCCTGTGTGCCCACAGTATGAGCCAGGTTGTTAGGAATGCCTTGGAAACCATATTCTCTTTCAGAGAAAAACAGTAGAGATCCAGAATTTCATTAGAACTGCCCAAAGATGGAGCGGGTTTCTCTGAGAGGCAGTGAGTCACTTTGGTGGTGTCTAAGCCGGGCCACCAGTAAGCAGGGATGTGTGAAGGGATAGGTCTGTGATTGTGACGACTGCTTCTAGCTCTGAGGTTATGGGGCCTTTGTTTAATCCTTAACATATGATCCAACTATGTAAGAAAACCCTAGGGAGGGGCACCTGACCATCCCAACACCTTGGGGTACCCATTACAAGAGGGCAGCTGGTGACCTTAGAACCACTCTGACCCACCCAGCCAGGTGAGGCACTTGCTGTGATAGACATTGCCTCTAATACTTTTCTACTCCTGAGTATAGTTATTTCTTGGAGGCAGACACTAGGGCTGAGTTGGGGAGAGGCAGGTCACTGCTTCACCACACTGTTTATCCAGAGAGTAGAGGGCTCCTGGTCTTGGTACCACACTCATCCTTCAGTCTTCTCTGGGGATGGGGTAGGTAGAGATGACCTCAGAGCCAGGTGACTAGTGGATGAACATGCCTGTGTCTGGACCACTCAGCCAGCCTTGGGGAGCCCCAGCCAGCTTTTAATTTTGGTCTCAATCATTCCTCCATCTGTTTGCCACCCCGGACTTACCTACAAGGAGTGAAAAAACAAAGGCATTTATTTGCTGGATTCATTTGTTCTTTTTTCTTAAAAAATGATAATTATATTAAAACAAAACAAAACACATACTGGTTATATCAGGCAGTTTATATGGTTTTAAAAGAACTATTTCCTGAGCATTTTCCAATACAAAGTACCTGCTAGCCACCAGAGGGCAGAAGAGAAAAGATGTGACCTTTCTTCTCAAGAGTTCTTCCATTCCCTCAAAGGGCCTACTATGTACCAGGCACTGTGCTAGCCTCTGGAGATACAGGGCTGAGAAGACACAAGTGGTCCTTCTCTTAGAAGCTATAGCCCAGCAGGGGAGACAGGTACTGAGTCAGTAATTTTAAGGTCCTGGTTGTTTGTGAAGGGGAGACAGACCCACACAGACAGTCTGATTGGTGGCTCTTCCCGATCCTTCTTGCTCTGGGTCCTGGTGGCCCTCGCTTTGGTTTGGCAAACCCAGCACCATTGTCTAATCTTCTGGATTTCTGACTCACTTCCTGTGGCGATATCTGGGTCTCGGCAGGTCCCGGGTGTCAGTGAAATGCAACTGGTCTTTGTCGCCTCACCCTGGTCGGATACCTTGTTCAGGCAGATCAGGGAAATCCCCTTCACCCCCACACATGTCTGCTCTGCCAGGCAGCCTTTCATCCTTCATAATCTTTGCAGCAAACTAGGAATCCTCTGGCTCATAAGAGTGACATGGGGATGTGCGTTGCCAAGCTAGCTGGTCTGGAGAAACACGAGAAGAGAAAAAGGGGGAAAAAGTGCCATTGAGTGAACTGCTTTATGAGAGGAACTTTAAAAAAATAGATTTTATTTTTTGAGCAGTTTTATGTTCTCAGCAAAAGTGAGCAGAATTTACTCTCCCGTATATCCACAGCCTCCCTCCTTATCAACATCCCCA
>NW_024412418.1:33040020-33106417 GCF_014898765.1 Herpailurus yagouaroundi
AACAAAAAGGGGACAGTGGGTTTTCTGGATTTTACTGTTAGAAAGGAAAAGCATCCTAGTCATTAAGAGGAAGCCAAGAATTTCCTAGCTTATTCCTTTAAGTTAAATATTTTACGTAGAGCCCACTGAGAGTGTGAAGAATGAGACCCTCTTCAGCTTTCTTCTTTGTCTTTGCCAAGCCCTTGTCATCCTACATCTCCTCAGACTGGGCCAATTTCCTCATTTTAGGTGGCCATGTTACCTCTCCTTTGTGTACTCATCACAGATGTACATTTACATCTACTCATGTGTTTATTTTGAAAGCTAGTTGTCTTATTAGACGATCAGCCTCAAGAGGTCAGGGCCATATTGTCCTCAGTACTTGGCATAACCCTGGCACACTGTAAGGTCTCAGTAAATACTTGTTTGACCAAGTGAAGAAGGCAAAAGCAGCCAGGGATTTTATGTGACTGATCCTTGTAGGTCTCACAGAAAACTGCGGCCCTTTCAAGGTTGCAATCTATCTTTTGTGCAGAGAGCTTGACCACCATGGTACCCAGCACATCCCCAAGTTCATTTTACTCCACTGTGCCCTTCAGGGATTTTTTTTTTTTTTAATTTTTTTTTTCAATGTTTTTTATTTATTTTTGGGGCAGAGAGAGACAGAGCATGAACGGGGGAGGGGCAGAGAGAGAGGGAGACACAGAATCGGAAACAGGCTCCAGGCTCTGAGCCATCAGCCCAGAGCCCGATGCGGGGCTCGAACTCACGGACCGCGAGATCGTGACCTGGCTGAAGTCGGACGCTTAACCGACTGCGCCACCCAGGCGCCCCCTTCAGGGATTTTTAATAAGAATAGCTCCAGTGTATTGCACTCTTGCTATAAGTCCAGTCCTGTAGTAGCCACCTGGTACATCTTGCTGCCAGTCCTATCAAAAGAGGGCAACTGAGGTTTGGGGAAGGAAACAGCTAGTCCAAGGTCACAGAGTGGGTAAAAGTCAGAATGTTGATCTATCTGACTCCAGAGCGCATGCTCTTTCCTTTCTGTGTGCTGTGTCTGAGCCTAAGCCACAAGTGTCTGTGTGAGTTATGGGTTCTTATCTCTTGACAATTAGAGCTGCACAGCCAGAGTATTTCTGGCACAGGCCATTGCTGCTTTCTGACAGCTGTTACATTCCAGTCTCTCTTGAGTTTGGGGAAGGAAGGCCTACACCTGGGGTTGGCAAAGGCAGTCTCAGATCTCATTTTCCCTGATTTTTGCACACAGAGAATATGTTTATTGCACTTGTCACATAGTCTCCTGAAGTGCAGGAGCATTAAAGTTGAATATTATTTTCATAAAAGTCACTAGGGAGAAGAGGAGAGGAGATGCCTAGTTCGGTTGTCTCCAGGAATAATTGGATTTGCCCAATGATTGGTAGAGTGCAGGTGGGAAATGACAGCGTGCCAGGAAAGTACATTTTATGGTGCTTTTGATAACACATTTGTCAGGCATGTGTTTTTAATGACTTTGTGCCTGTTGTCATTATTTTAATAGAGACCTAATTTTTAGAATGGCGTTCATTATTACATTAAACTTTCTCTATTCAGCAAGGTTGGCAAATGGAATATTCTCATGGCTCAGTGTTGCCACCTACTGTGTTCTGTGTGGAGTGTCAATCTCCAAAAACCTAGAAGGCAATAAAGCACATTTCAAACTACAACAAGGCATAATTTGATCTGTCTGTTCTTCTACAAGGTTGCAAGTCCTCGGGGTGAACACTGTAAGCATCTGTCATCACTGTGTGCTCTAGAGTGCCAAGACACTGGTTCCAGCAACTTCTGATGATAAAAAAATGTTAGTCAAAAATACCATTTTTCCTTTGCTCCCTTGAGAATGAGCCTCAAAAACATTTGCTGCCTGCACATGGGGATCTGAATAATTGCTACATTCAGGTTTATGTTAGAGAGAGTGTTCAAGAAGAAGGCACTTAAGGGGATGTTTGTAAATGTGATGAGGCTTTTGGTTCTATCTTTGGCCCACTAGTCTCAGTAAGGATTTTGGCTCATGTCAGTGATTTAGAAAACCTAATAATTTTTATGTCTCCAAAGTTGTGTTCCCAGGCTGCTGGCTATTTCATATTCTTGAGCTTGTTTCTGCATTTAGGAGAACACCAGAGAATAGCAGTAGGCATTGTCGAGTGTTTACCTCCCCATGCCAAGAAAGGACTGACATTCCAGCTTTGTTTGTGGATAGATTTAGGTTGAGTCTGATTCCGATCTCCTTCAGTGGCTTTGACAGTTTCTTATGTGGAAGATGAAGCATCTCGGTTATTGACCTGGCATCCTGTTCCCAGTTTGAATGGTAAGAGCCACAAAATCAATGGTACCTATGTAGGACATAAGATTTTACTCCTTTTGCCCCATAAATTATTGTTTAGACAATTAGGAACAGAAGAATATGAAAAATACACGTGTTAATTATTACCAGACTCTTTTTTTTAACCTAAGGAGATCAAAACATTAAAGTGTTTTACATATTAATTTGGGTGTTTTCTCCCCCTAACCTCCAATTAATATTCACGATAAACAGCCTTTATTGATGATGTGGTTCTGTAAGTTTAACATCCAGGATGGTCAAGACTGTGCACTATTTGTCTATTCATCTACTGCTTTATCCTATTCCACAGTGGATTTGAGGCAGCTTATGAGAAAGGGATAAAATGTGAATAAAAAATAAAACAACAAGGACCAACCAGAGTTGAGTATAAATTATGTTAGGAGATTAAGCCTAAGGATACAAGGAGAATGAGAACAGCCCAGGTCTATTTCTGTTAAACTAAAAAGCCATTTCATTGGACAAGTTGATGTAGCCATTTTTTAAAAGCTCTTGGAAGCTGGTCTCAGTTTTGGAAAGCTCTGTGTAAACATGGGCTGCTTCGTGTTCCTGACATTTCAGCTGAACTTTAAAAACTGCCATTTTTTCTTTCTTCCAACCTCTACCTGACCTCTAGCATACACCCATTTCCTCTGAGCCACAGAGGTGTCAGTACTGAAGGTATTTTATCAAGCGAGGTTGCTGTTTTTCTGGGAATGCTATAGTCTGGATGCCAGCCAGGGATTTGGGAAGCCTGAATGTGGGAGGCTTATTTTGGAAACCCTTTCATTATCATCACACTCAGGCCCTTGTGAGCAGTTCCAGGGACTCACACCCGGATGGGCTTCAATGATAGGAGGACTGAAAAAAAAGTGTTGAAGCAGAAGGGAGGGATTCAGAAGTTCCCTTCTCACAAGCCAGCAGGATGCCCAATAATCTTCCTTCCACGGTTCCTATTTCCAGCCTCTTCTTCTGAACCTCCAGGCTCTGCGTTGCTTCTCAAAGATCTGGTACCCAGGAAGCTGGCTCAGAGAATGGAGCTGGGATGCAGACTTCACTGGACCACAGAGGGTGGGCTGCGTAGGGTGCTTTCAGCCTCAGAGCAAGTTGACATAAGGCTCTGCCCTTGCTTGTTAGAACCAACCAGAAAGGTCTGTAACTGGGAGAGTCCTCTTCCCCCATCTTCACCAACACACAGACCCTAAGGAGTCATGTGATGATGAGATTCCCAAGTGGAGATGACCACAACTTACTGCCGTATGGACTTCTCCACTTGGATATCTAATAGACTACTTAGATCTCATGTATCCAAACCAGAGTTCTTGATTCATTTTAATGCCTCCCCTCCCTTTGGATTTGTTCTTCTTACTGGCTTAATCATCTCAGGAAATTGGCACTGGTACCCACTCTGTTGCTCAAACCAAAAACTTGGGAGTCTACTTTGCTGGTCTCTTTCCTTCCCGCCCGTTTTAAGTCCTGTCAGTAGTGGAATTGGCTACTGCCACTGAGACATTTTGTACAGCTGAATCTCCCTCAGCATTGACGATGTAGTCATCTTGCCAGCCATCTCCCTCTCTTGCCTGTACTCCTGCAGTGGTGTTTTTACCTAGTCTCCCTGGTTTCCCCCATTTCTTTTCAAGGCTTTGGAGTGGCATTGCAATCAGACCATGTGGGTTTGTATATTGGATCCTCTACTCACTGGGATGGGCAAGTCTACCTAATCTATGACTATTTTGTCATCTGTAAAATTGGGATAATAATTGTACTCATATTGCAAGTTTTCATGAGGATTAAATATCATACATATAAAGTTCTTTGGACAGTTCAGAGCACATAGTTTAAACACTAAGGAAATATTAGGTTTTTATTTATTGTTCCAATCCCCAGGCCATTCTCCATATAAATGCTACAGAAGTCTTTTTTTTTTTTAATTAAAAAAATTTTTTTTAAATGGAGCCCATTGCAGGGCTTGAACTTACCACCCTGAGATCAAGGCCTCAGCTGAGATCAAGAGTCAGACACGTAACTGACTGAGCCACCCAGGCACCCCTACAGAAGTCTTTTTAGAAAGAAAATTAGATCATGCCTCTTCCATGGCACGGTCTTTTCTTATAACCCCTCCCATGTCTTCCTATTGCATCTGGAAGAGAATCCAAATTCCTGCCAGGTATGATATGGCCCTCCATAACTCCTGCTATCTCACTCTTCAGCTTCCCTGTTACTGTCCTCCCCACTGGTCACTGACTTCTAGCCTCACTGCCCTTCCTCCATCCCAGGAACGTACCCACCTGGGTACATTGGTTTGTTCCCACCTGCTCTTGTGCCTGGAATGCTTTTCCCCTAGATCTTAGTTTAAGTGACACATCTTGAGCCCCCATTTCATGCCATCATATTACAGTTTCATTTTCTTCACAGCACACGTCAATCTCTGAAACTTTTTATTTACTATCTATATATTTGTCTTTCTGTCTCTCTTATCACTTACTACTGGCCTGACTTGTAAAAGGCCCTAATAAAGGTTTAGCCATTGAATGATTGATAGCCACTATTTATTTAGTACCTACTATGTCCCACTTACACAATTCTGTTTTTTCATCCTCATAACAATACTGTGGGGTGGGTATTTTAAATCCCATTTTAGGGCTGAAGAAATAGTGGAAGACAAAGTGTATCCACGGCCACCTAGCTGGCATGTGGGGTGAGCCCAGATTTTAACTGAGGTCTGGCTGAGTCTGTGGAGTTTTTAGGTGATAACACTAGTGAATTCAGAGAGCTCTTACCTGGCTTATGAGTAGAAGGTGAGATGAGACAGGTATCAAAAGTATACTATCCTCATCCTTTATTTATTTTCTAAAAGCTTATTTATTTATTTTGAGAGAGAGAGAGCACAAGCAGGGGAGGGGCAGAGAGAGAGGGAGAGAGAAAATCCCAAGCAGGCTCTATGCTTTCAGTGCAGAGCCCAATGTGGAACTCGATCAGGTCATGATCCCAGAGTCATAGGATGGAGCCGTGCCTTGGGCTCTGTGCTGAGTGTGGAGCCTGCTTAGAATTCTGTCTCTCTTTCCCTCTGCCTCTTTTCCCTACTTGCATTCTCTCTCTTTCTAAAATGCATAAAATAAAAGATAACAGTTTTAGAGCATTTCCTATTGCTAAATGCTTCCGTGTATTATCCCTGTACTGGCATTCTTTATCATGCCCTAGTTTTGTTGTAATTTTGTTGAGGTTTGACAAGAGGTATTAATTGGATTCATTCAGATTCTGTTTTGAATTGATTCAAGCCTACTTGGGTGATGCCTACTAGAAATCAAGGGGAGACAGGTGTGTTAGGCCCTCCTGGCCCTTTAGCATCAAATATCTCCAAGTGTGAGCTCCAGACTACACACAGCCAGATCACCTGGGTGCTTGCTAAATGCAAATTCCTGGGCTCACCCTAGACTTTTTTCATGAGATTCTCTAGGGGTTGACACCTGAAATCTATTTTTTTTTAATTTTTTAATGTTATTTATTTATTTATTTTTAAATTTATTTTTTATGTTTTAAAATTTACATCCAAATTAGCATATAGTGCAACAATGATTTCAGGAGTAGATTCCTTAGTGCCCGTTACCCATTTGGCCCATCCCCCCTCCCACAACCCCTTCAGTAACCCTTAGTTCTCCATATTTATGAGTCGCTTCTGTTTTGTCCCCCTCCCTGTTTTTATATTATTTTTGTTTCCCTTCCCTTATGCTCATCCGTTTTGTCTCTTAAAGTCCTCATATGAGTGAAGTCATATGATTTTTGTCTTTCTCTGACTAATTTCACTTAGCATAATACCCTCCAGTTCCATCCACGTAGTTGCAAATGGCAAGATTTCATTCTTTTTGATTGCCTAGTAATCTCGATTGTATATATACACCACATCTTCTTTATTCATTCATCCATCGATGGACATTTGGGCTGTTTCCATACTTTGGCTATTGTTGATAGTGCTGCTATAAACATGGGGATGCATGTGTCCCTTCAAAACAGCACACCTGTATCCCATGGATAAATGCCTAGTAGTGCAATTGCTGGCTCGTAGGTAGTTCTATTTTTAGTTTTTTGAGGAACCTCCATACTGTTTTCCAGAGTGGCTGCACCAGCTTGCATTCCCATAACGTTTGTTTTTGAGAGAGAGAGAGAGAGCGAGAAAGAGAGAGCGAGCATGAGCAAGGGAGACAGAGACAGAATCTGAAACAGGCTGCAGGCTCTGAACTGTCAGCACAGAGCCTCATGTGGGGCTTGAACCTATGAACTGTGAGATCATGACCTGAGCTAAAGTTGGACAGTTAACTGACTGAGCCACCCAGGCACCGCAGGAATCTGTTTTTTTTAAAACAATCACTTGGAGGTTTTACTGATTAAAATGGATGTATGAAGATCACTGGTCATAGACATGTGTTCTAGCTAATTAGCTATTTCATGATTTGGCTTTCTCTATTAAAAAAAATCTATAAAGTTATATGTCTGGTCATTCATTTTATCAAAACTTATTTGGGTGGCTTTGGTCTCTGATCATGGAGCAAGTAGGCTCCCCACCTCCCCAACCCCGTCTTAATGATCCTTAGGCTCCAAGTCCCAGGTCCAAGTTAGCTTCCTTGGTTAGTTTGTTCAATATTTCCCACTTAGGTGAAGTAGAGTGCCTTGTTTCTGTCCCTAAGCTGTTGCCTGACTGTGGGGGGCTGGTCTGTTCTCAAGGGGGCTGGATGGTTGTACAGTAGTGGACCTTCTGAAACATTTGTCCCTGTTAGAGTTATTTTTATACCTGGTAGTGACTCAGTCTCTTTTCCTCCCATATTCTTGAGGTTCAAAGTCCTTTGGCTTCAACCCTTCTTTGTTTGAAAGACGCAGGAAGTTCGGATCCCCCTACTTTTCGCCATGTTGGCCCCTCAGGCCAAGAAACAGGCTCTTAAGATTAGAGAACAATCTGATAGTACCCTAGAGTTATTTGTAAAAATAGGGCTTATTCTTATTTCTTCTCAGAAACAATTCTGGAATGATCAAAATTCCTAGCCCTTGATGTCTATGCTTTCCTCCCCTCTGTTCACTCTCTAAACAAAGGCCCCATGTTTAATAGATACCATAACAGTAAAATTAGCTTTATTAGACTCTAGGTGGATTTAAAATGTAACCTAATGGCAGCTGTCTCTGGCTTGGAAGTCATATGTTTTATTTTGAGCAAAGACAGAGGGTAGTTACAATGCCTGGTAAGGGATTAAATGATTATTGAATTTAAGTGACCAAATAACACAAGCATCCCTCATCATTAGATCCTGCCCTGGTGGTTTTTGCCCATTGTGTTTTTGAGGAACCTGGGGTACCACCTACCTTCTGTCCTTGACTTCAGAGTTCCCGAGTTGTGCCCTAGGAGAAGTCAGCACCGTTGTCTTATCCACCTCCACTCCCACATCTAGTGTGTGTGCACCCAGCTTCTTGGAAAGCTTGAATGGTGAGACTAGTTGAACTTTACCAGCCTTGTGTCAAAGGACCCAGAGCTAGCCAGTTCCCTTCTCCCCAAGAAATTCCCAGCATATACGTTCATTAAATAATAACATCCTACACTGAGGCCCTGCTGTTCACTTTGTCCTAATGCTTTTATACCCACCCCCTTAAAAGAAAAGAGCTTTTATTAGGCTATTTAACAGAAGAGAATCTGAGGCACAGATCACCCAACTAGTTACTGGCTGAACCCAGTCTGTATTATGGCTTGTTGTTTTTCTTCTGGTCCTTACCAGTGTGCTTGGTGGCGTCACCAGGTCTGTGGAAAGCAGACTAAACAGCTTTTAGTCCTAAAGTCAAAACGTATGTGCTGTACATGTTCTCTGATGATTTATCTGGTAGAGAGTTTCAGGAATAGGGGACAGCTCCATTAGTGGATGGTCATGGCTGCTTCATTTTGGACCCTTTAGTCTAAGCTTCTAAGCATCATTATAAGCACAGCCTAGGAGGTAAATGTAAAAATAATCTTCTTGCCAGGTTTTCCTGCATGGTATCCTAGCGACGATGTACTGTCTGTCCTTGAGTGTTGGGGCACCAACTGGGGCAGTATCGGAGCTTGCAGAGGGGAGGGATATGAAGGGCATAGTCAGAGGCACCCCTCTTAACGTCCAGGCATAGTTTCTTTTTATGTTTTGGAGCACTTTTAACCCACTTATTTTTAAGAAACATTTTCTGATTAAAAATATGTTTCTTGTCAGATAACTTGGAAAACAGAAAATCCCAAGGAAGGAAATAAAAACCAACTGAAATTCCAATGTTGTTAGTATTTTGGTAGATATCCTTCTGGTCATCTTCTTTCTTTCATACCATGATTAGGTTCTAAACTCAGAGTGTAAGGGAAAAAAAATCTCATAAAGTCAAAATTACTCTAAACCACCATGGACAGCACTTTTTATGCACTCTAAAGTTTGGAAACCACTGCACTAGACTCAAGGAAAGGACAACTAAAAAATCTGTATGAAATTAGAAGTCTGGGGGAAAAAATCAGTCTGGCTTTAATATTACTATCAAATCCCTGATGATGAGTGGATGGTGGTGGAGAAATGAACTGCGTTCCTGCCTGCCTCATTTCATTCTGTTTTAATATTAAGCTTTTGTAATATTAAGCTTTTGTGAGTTGTGGGTTCATAGATTTACCTGTGAGGATAACATGCCATAGTAGCATCACATTTAGCTCCAGGGGGTAGGTTCTGAGTCAACAAGTAGGAAAAATGAACACAGTGCAACTCCACCATAGATTCCTGCTCCCTCCATCGCTGCCCCAAAATGCACTTGCATGTGTACAATTAGATCATTTGTTTTGTAACCTTTGTTTTGTTTAATTCAGTAAATATTCTATGTATCACTTTTATTTAAGTTTATTTTGAGAGAGTGAGTGTGTGCACATGTATGGGGGAGGGGCAGAAAGAGAGAGAAGAGAGAGACTCCTAAGCAGGCTCCATACTCAGTGCAGAGTCCAACACAGCTCCATCTCACAAACTGGGATCACGATCTGAGCCAAAATCAAGAGTTGGATGCTTAACCAACTAAGCCACCCAGGTGCCCCTGTGTGTATCATTTTTAAAGTTGCATATGTAAATGAGAAGGAGTGAAATATGGCCTTTTGTAGCAATGTGGATGGAACTGGAGAGTATTATGCTAAGTGAAATAAGTCATACAGAGAAAGACAGATACCATATGCTTTCACTCTTATGTGGATCCTGAGAAACTTAACAGAGGACCATGGGGGAAGGGATGAAAAAAAATAGGGAGGGAGCCAAACCATAAGAGATTCTTAAAAACTGAGAACAAACTGAGGGTTGATGGTGGGGGGTGGGAGGGGTAGGTGGGTGATGGGTACTGAGGAGGGCACCTGTTGGGATGAGCACTGGGTGTTGTATGGAAACCAATTTGACAATAAATTTCATATTAAAAAAAAAACCACTAAAAGTAAAAAAAAAATAAAGTTGCATATGTATATTTAGTGGTAAAGATGTTTATTAACCAGTCTCTTGTACATTTAGTTTATTTCCAATTATTTGCTGTTCTAAAAATGGCGAAGTGAACATCCTTGTGGATAAATCTTTGTGTTCATCCATAATTATGTCTTGAGGATAAATTCTTAGCTGTGGAATTGATGGTTCAAAGGATATGAACATTTTTAAGTCTTTTAATTCATATTGCTAAATTGTCCCCAGGAACATTGTATGCTTCTATCAAAGTGTCTATTTCCCAGCATCACTGGAAATTAACATTCAAGAGTCTTTCACAATATGCCTTCTTTTTTGGATGACCTAGGGCTTCTCTTCATTGTGTGGTCAATTTATCCTGGAAGGAATGAACAAAATGAGGCTAGAGATGAAAAGTGCTGGTGGCCAGGTCTATGTGGGAGGGACAGGGACAGATAACAGGAAAGGGGTAAGCTTAGAGACCATTTCTTTACTCCTGCCTCCAGGTCTTCAGCAGGTATCTAAAGATAGAATATTAATATTTAAAGGGCATGTGTAGTTTTAAAAGCATATTTCATATTATAATTTTAGATTTTGAAAATGATTTGATGTCTTTCATTATAGACACTACAGGACAGGAATGACATTTGTATATCTAAAATGGAGTATGGTTTTAAAAAAAAATGGAAAAACACTGTCCTAATCCAACACTCATCTTAGAGAAACTGAAACCAGAGAGTAGAGGGATTTCTGTAGAGCTACACAGC
Source organism: Herpailurus yagouaroundi (assembly GCF_014898765.1). Classification (NCBI taxonomy): domain Eukaryota; kingdom Metazoa; phylum Chordata; class Mammalia; order Carnivora; family Felidae; genus Herpailurus; species Herpailurus yagouaroundi. Next base: position 33,050,571 of record NW_024412418.1, read on the forward strand.
AAATTGATGATAGAGTTGAAGCCAGAAGTAAAGGTTGTCAACTGCCTGTTCATAGCTCTTCTGTTGAGTTGGGACATCATGGTTCAGGAGGAGATGAAAAGCAGATATAAGGTCCCCTTTGGATAGATGGCCAGGCTTTCTTCCAGAGCCTGTGAGCTGCCCCATACCCCTCCTGGACAAAGACCCAGGTGTCTCTGGCATGGCAGTTCACTTCTGCTTGAACATTTCCGGAGGGAGCTTGCACTTTAATAACCAGGGCTTTTGCCTGAACTTTCCTTCCCCTTGGATAACTTCTAACTTCTCTTCCTGCCTCAGCATCTTGAATGTCACTTCCTCAGGGAAGTCTTTCCTGACTGCCAAGATAGTTTAGGGTCCCTATGTGCATTCTTATAGCACCTCTTACGTTTAACACCTTGTCACAATTATAATTACTTTGCACTGTATTTAACATCTCTCTCCCGGACTAGACTATATGTTCTACGAGAGTAGGAATGTTGTTTATCTTCTGTTGCTCTTGGCCTAAGCATTAATAAATGCTTGAATGTTTGACTATTTGGATGGATGTTAATGAGTGAATTGGAAGTGTGTGTGGCTGCTGGGCGGTGCTGTTTCCCATTGCCTGCAGAATCAGGAGAGCTGTCCCTCATTGCCAAGGGCGTTGAGAGAGGCGAGAAAGGAGACTCCTTTTTAGGCTGCTAGTATAGAGACAAGCCAGAGGGTATGATCTGCTTTGCTGGGTGCCCCATGGCGGCCTCCTGGGTGATGGGGTCAGCAACCTAATCCAACCAAGCATTCTTTCCTGGCTTGTCAGGATCAGCCCCAGCAATTTAGTAGTGGTGGTTGGAGAGGAGCCTCCTCGATTCATTCTGGGGAAGAGAATTCAAGGTCAGGGCTCTCCTTGGCGGGGAGAAAACAGCAACCCGGGTCACCTGCAGCCTGGTCTTCACAGTAGATGGGCACTTGCAGCAACTGCTGTAAGGTCTGCTTGTGGCTGGCCGGGCGCCAGTGCAGCGCCGCTGTTAGGCGTCAGGTCCTGCCCCCTCTGCCGGTTTCCCTCCCCCTCCTCCGTCTCCTTACCACTCCAGCTTGCTGCATCCTCTGCAAGGAGAGGAATGTGCCGCGCTCGGACGCGCCGTCCTGGCGGCGCGGCGGCACTCCGGGCGCGCTCTGGACCGCCGGGGTCCGCCGTCTGGCGCTGCGCCACGTGCTTTGATCCGCGCTGATGTCAAGTGGGTGTGGGCTCTTAGGGAAGGCCCAGGCGAGGACGAGGAGGGCGCGCGATGCGCCGCGGGCGCGCTGAGGCCACAGCGCGCTCCGCCGCCCAGCGCTGCTGACCGGTGGCCGGCCTGGGCTCAAGGAGCGGGCGCATGGAGCGGCGGCGCTGCCCGGCCGGGGACGCATGCCCCGCCGCCCTGGGGGGCTGGTGGGGACCGCCGCGGGGGGCCTGCAGGTGTGTCCTCGCGCTGTAACTTTCGGGGGGCTGCGGGCCGGCAGGCAGCAGGGGCTGCATCGGGGGTCGCTTTTTGTGGCTGGGTGCTGGCGTGACGGGAGCGGGTTCGTCCCCGGCTGGCCATCCGCGTGGGAGCCGCAGCTCGCCGCGGGAGTTTCAGCGAGGGAATTCGTGGGGCGGGCGCCGGGCTAGGGGTTACTCATCGGGAAGGGCGCCGAGGGAGCAGCCTTGTTGTTTTGAGAATTGGGTCTCCAAGTACAGCCTGCGTTCATGGTAACAGGATTAGCTCTCAGCAGACAGCTCTGCTTCCCGAAATCGGCGGTGGTTGGGGGCACTGATCGGTAGGGGTAGGGGGGGGACTGGGCAGAGGCTATCTCTTCTCCCCTTATCTGCCCCCCACCCCCTTCCTGATGGGAGCCAGCTAAGGGGGAGGTAAGGGGGCAGCTTCTTGTCGTTTGACAGGTCTGGTTTCAGACACACCTTCCCGGAGGAATGCGGAGGCTTTGTTACAGGCGTCCGTCCCAGCCCTGAGCCCAGAAGCTTGCGGGCATGGGGCTGGGGCTCCGGTGCCATTACTCATCTTTTATGGCAACACGGGCGGGCTCCCGGGTAGGCAAGTTAATTATTAATGTGTCTAGCTGGAGAGAGGGAATCTGGAGATGAGATTGGTGGGTTGCGGGTTTTTCTTTCCCTTTTTTGGCATTGGCACTCAAGGTTTAAGCCCAAGGTATTGCAGCCAGTTTCCTGAGAAGGATGCTGGTGTTCCCCTAGTGACTGGCACTCTGCGGAAGGGATCCCCTTTCCCTGTCTGTGGGACAGCACCATCACCCCCCACCCCCGCCACCCCCTGGGAGGGCAGAGAGGGACCAACTCTGGGTTTTTATCTACTTTTGAACCAGTCTGTACCTTTCCTCTGCTTTCTGAAAACAAACACACTCCCACCCTTGTCCCAGGGCAGCTTCCTGATGAAGCTTCCAGGCCAGGTGTGTGAGACCTGGGTCTTCTGCTGACCATCTGAAGTTTTCTGGAAAGGGCTGCCCTACCACAGCCCCAGTACCTGAGAATTCTGCACCTGTTCAACAAGTGCCTCTGGGTCTGTTTCAACAATCTGTAGACTGTTGGCCAAGGCAAAAGGGTCTGCCAGGTCATTATCTGGCCTATCCCAGTGTCCTCAGTGCCTACTGGAAGGAGGAGGTCAAGGTGGAGAAGAGCTGAGGGCAGAGTGTGACTCTTCCCTCAGATGGTTTCAGTTTCCCTCCCCCTTGGCTGGGGAAAGGTGGATTCTAAAGCTGGTAGTCTCACAAAGTGTGCTCTGTGTGTGCTGGGCATTTCAGGTGTGCCCCTATTGAGTGGAATGGAAGAACCCAGGTTTAAATCAAGGGCTGTGGATGGGGCTTGGCTCTGGGAGAGGTGGGTTGGAGGTGGCCAATTGGAGGCAGGCCTGAGGAGATTTTTGCCCCAGTTGGGGCCTGTGGAGAGTTGCCAAACTCAGTCTTCCAGGCAGCATTGTGCTTTAGAGGCCTGAGAAACTGTTTTTCTTGTCAGCTGAGGATAGAGTACTCAGCCTCGTAAACTGAAGGGTTGAGTTAGGGTGAGTAGAAGATGAGCACATCTTGGAAGTTGACACTCGTAGGAGTGCAAGAAGGGCTAGGCTTTCTGGGGACTAGGTGTGGGGAGGAGGATCGCCCTAGGAGAGTGGAAAGTGTCTAAAGGGCGGTGGGTTTATTGGGGGTATGCAGTGCAGGGAGGGAGATTCTAGCTCTGGTTGTGGGCTGTGCATGGTGTGAGACATGGTGTGCATGGTCTGAGGCAGGCTGCTGCAGTACCCCGTATCTCTTCCCTCAATTTTCTATCCCCTACGTTGGTGACTTGGCTTGCTGGATTCACCTTGCCCCTGTCTCTGGTCTCCAGGGTGGGACTGTTCTGATGGCTGCCCAGGGACACAGAGTCCCCATCTTATTCCAGCCTTTCAGAGAGGCCGCTGACCCTGCTACCTGGGTCACTGGGGAGTCCATGCCACCTGTCCTTCCACCAGCCTACATACTCAGTGGTACCCTTCCCCCAATATACCTGCTTTTCGAGTGCCACCTTCTCCAGCAGTGCCCTGATCTGCTGCTGATTTGCCGGCACTCTGCAAGTTGAGGGTTTGGAGATGGCCCTGATAAGGAGCAAGTTTTTTCTATCATGGGAAGTCTGCCCATGGATGCCATCTAATGTCTGCTTCCCTTGCAGCCTGCTGGTCATGGCTGAATATTCATTGATAATGGCCTGGCCACTGCCTGGGGAAGCTACTCAAGGTATACTGTAAAGAGTAGGTGGGTGATACGGTCCCTGGGGCACTGTGAGGTAAATGGGAGATCAAGGGGTTGTGGGGGAAAGTGAAGCAGTTATCAGAAAGGCTGTGGGATTGTGGGGTTAGTAGGCAGGAGCCAGAATCCTCGCGGGTTGTAGTTTCAGAGGACTGAGCGGGGCTGGTTTGGAGAGTCCCCTATGTGTCCTGTTCCTAATGTCTGTGCTGGACACAGCAGGTTGTGGTGAGTTCATCAGTAGCTAAGGCCTCTGTCCTGGGGCCTGACTGCCCCTCCAACCTGGAAAAAGAGCCATTTTGTTTATGTATACCAGCTCCTGGGCTTGTCTTGTCCCTTCCCTCTTAAAGGAGGCATTGAGGCTGATGGTGGCTGTGACTGTTCCTCAGCCCCAGCTATAGCAGGGAGCCTTTTCCTTGGCTGGACAGCAGGGAGAAAGTACCCAGGCTAAGAGAGAGGTGTCCTGAAGATTTGTTCTGAGTCGGATATGATCAAGAGGAAAAACGGAATGAAGACCCTGGTAGCCTTTGCAGTCTTGGTTTGCAAAAGTACAAAATTCCTCCCTAGGTTTTATACTGTCTCTGAAGAGAAAAGAGGCCAGTATTCCAGGCCTGTGCTCTGGGGGTATCCAGGAGCAAGGGTTAATTGAGGCAGGTGGTGTTTGATTTCCTTGCTTGTTAAAGAGGGATAAGGATACCTCTCTTCAATACCCTCTGCCCCCCAAGGATAATTGTGAGGATTATGAGATGTTTGTAAAGGATTTAATACAGTGCTTGTTAATTGGTAGCTGTTATTATTTTTTTATTAATTAAAGGTAACTGAAGGATCCTTGGAGCAGCAGCTGAGAGAGTATTATGTAGAAAATGGGAATGTCAAAAATGCCTTTTTTTTTTTTTTTTTTTTTTCTGACCCCAGAAGCCATACCCGGGCTCCTAGGGTCAGAAGTGAGACCTGCCCTGGCCTTCACATCAAACCTGTTTTCCAGCCTCAGATCATTCAAAGAGGCCATGGAGACCTGTGAATCCCTGACTACAGGCACAGTTGAACTAGAAAGGTGGCATGCTGAGACTCTTGCTAATGCAGCCATCTCTGGGCCAGCCATGATTATGGAATGTTAGTCCAAAGAGCAACCAGATACCTGGCACTTTTTAGTTATGTCACTCTAGACAAGTCCTCTTATCTCTTTGAGCTAGTGTCCCATGAGAATAGTAAAACCTGCCTCACACAGTTCTTATGACCCAATGGGATCATGTATGAAAAACTGTGATGTGGTATGCAAAGAATTGATAACTTACTGTGTACCAGACACTCTTCTAAGTGCTTTCATGTGTTATCTCATTTAATTTTCACAACGATATATGATGCAGTTAATTATTGATTAGGAAGTTGATGAAGTTGAGCTGTTAGGAATTGTAATTATTGGCTAACCAACCCCCTCTGGAAATCATGCATCTGAAGACCTGTCTCCCACAGTAGGAATAAACCAAAGTTTTTGCAAATGTTTGCACACTACCTTTTTTCCACTGACCTATTCTAACTTCCTAGGCTAATTCTCAATATGTTCTAAAATGAGTAAAAGAGGTCCTTATTGGTCAGTTTGGTTTTTTGGTGTCCCTCTCTTGTCCTCTTTGCTCTTCATCCATAAGCTCTGTGGGGCTCATAGACACATCATCTTCTTGGCTTAAAATGACTTTTAAGTGTCATTTGTGTGGGACTATAACCCTCTTGTGCTCATTCACCTAACGGTCCCTTTTAAGAATGAGATTGCTGGTGGATCAGAGTTGATACTAGGTGTGGTAATGTGAGATATATTAAGGAGATTGTACATTAGCTTACCTCAATGCTGGGCAACGCTTAGATGCTAAGGGTCAGTTTAATCTCCTTCTGACTGGAGTGTAATTCATATAAACAAACCAAATGTTTGTGGAGAAAGAAGGAAAGGGGTTGCTAGTTTCATTTGACTTTAGGCAAGAGAAATGTTTGGTTTAGAGCCAACCATTAGACTGCAAGTTTTCAACATCTCATCCTTCTTTCTGATGGTTCTAGTTAGCTGTTTTACCTCCTACCTGCTGCTCCAAACTGTATCTGCTAGTGAGCACTCAAGTTTGAAGTTTTATATGTGTTCAGAAAAAGAGAAAGGAAGAAAGAAACACCCTGTGAAAATAAGGGCTCACGGCTGGTGGTGTTTCCAACATGGGTGGTGCTCATTAACAGAGAGTTATGATCACAGCTTCGAATTCATCCTCATTACTTTTGTAGCACATTTATAGGATAAGAAAGAGGCTGTCGCTTTGTGGGTTATTCTGTCTTTTTATGACAAGGATAACATTTATGAGGGTATGACACAAATAAAGGAATAAAGGTCTGGTTAGGAATGAAAAGTAAAAAGCAACTGGTGGCATTCCAGGCATGCTCAGAAGATTCTAGAGCTCTCATTAGCAGAGGTAAGGTTTTTTGTGGCATGGACCTGAGTGTCCCGGCTCCCACAACAGCCTGGTCATGCTGTCAGAGTGGGTATTGTTACTGTCATTTTACTGGAAAGTGGAGTGACTTGCCTGAGGTCAGGTAGCCAGATTTGTAAGGGCAGATACTGGACCTCATGTCTCTGACTCTCTGACCCCGAGGCTAACAACCTCATTTATCCTTGTAATAAGCTTTTTACTATTATGCATACATTTTGGAATATTTAGAATATTACAAAGGAAGATTGAAGGGGGCAGGGAATCATGACCCAAGGACTGAAGACAGCATTGTTTACATTTCAGTGGCTTTCTCAACTTTTTATTTTTATTATTATTATTATTTTTTTTTTTTTTAGGAAGAGGGAACATTTGTTTTTGTCAGGGAAGATTTGCTTGTCATCTGTACATCTCTGGGAATATTCAGTTTCCTGTCTTGGAGCAGGAGCTCTTTCTGTAAGAGTTGATTCCCTACGTATTCAAGTCGAGTTCTTTCCTTTTGTATACAACACTGCTAGGCACTGTGGGGGAGAAAAAGATGAACAAGGTATTCCTGCCTTCAGAGAGTTTATAATGAAGTGGAGACGCACATGTGCCCTCAGTCAGTTAGTCCGGGCCTGGTGGCGATAGCAAGTGGTGATATTCTCCAGCTATGTTCCCAGTACCCAGACACGTTACTCACAATCCCCAAACAGCCTCAGGGAGGAGGTATTACCCACTTTACTCATTTTACAACTGTAGAAACTGCAAGGTTAAATGACTTGCCTAAGGTGATAAAACTAACAACCACCCAAGCTGAGATTACAACACCAAGTGCCCTCTCACGAAGAACTGATGGAAGAAGTTCCATTAAGGAGAAGCACAAAGTCAGAGGCGTACAGCCCTTTGTCATTCTCTTTCATCCTTTTCTTCTCTCTGATTTTAAGACGGATGATTCTAATTATATTCCATGGTATTCGTTACCTTTAAAAAAAATTCCCTGCCCAGATTCTTTTGCTTTTTCAGACCACTTGATAATAAATCTCAAAATCTTGGAACTGGAAGGAAATGGAAAGGTGGTCTAGACCATTCTCTTTATTTTCTTATTTGGAAGAAACTGAGTCTCAGAGAAGGGAAATTACCTGGGCGCACACAATTTAGTTAAGCCATGTTTTTTCACCAGAGTTTCCCAAAGTGTGAATGCGTATGAGATAATACAGGGGTGAATGTTTTTAATTTTAATAGCTTTGTACATAAGTGTATAATTTTTCATGTGTATTCGAAGAGAAATATAGTTACAACATCAAAATCATTATTTGACAGCTATTGTTGTCTATGTAGTCCATTTAAAGAGAAAAGTGGAGATACAGGTTGGGCAGGGCAGAAATCACAGAGGTGGGCATTGTGTGGATAACTGTGCATATACACCAATTTGTACTTTCCTAGAGGAGTTACTTGCCCTGCCAGCTTTATTATTTCAGGGGCAGGAAAAAGGAGGTCATCTGCTAGTGAAAATATACTACCTGCTAAGCATTTTACCTGTGGGTCAGTATTGGTGGTCTCAGTTGTTGTGTATATTGAGAGAGCTCAGAGAGGCTGACTAATAAGCCCAGGGTAACACAGGATAGATTGGAGAGAAGGGATTCAGATCTCAGCTTGGGTTCCTTCCATTGCCAAATCCTAGCCGCCTGTCATATTCTGTAAAGTGGGTGAACCCTCGACCCAGCCTGCTCCTCTTCTCAGGGATCCTAACATCATTTTGTTTAGGTACCAGGCTCATGTGGAAATACATGTGGTTGGGTTGCTAGGTTGCTACTGTAACCTGCTAATTTAAAGCCTGATTTTGATAGAATTTCAAAGAATGTGCTGTATTTATAATATGTGATATTTATCGAATCTGACTCATGCTGGTAAGAGATAGAACCCTTATCTTGCTGCCTTTTGGCTTCTGTTCACATTGTGATGATGCCATGTGGATTGTGAGCTCTGGGAAGCCATCGACTGTGCCTGTCAGTCTACGCAAAGGGCAATTACCAGATGCTTTTTGAGACTGATTCATCCATACTTTCAGGGTTCAGAGAATTAACTAGTAGATTTTTACCTAGAGTGGAGGTATGGAGATGTAAGTGTGGGCTACTTCCAAGTTAGCTGAAGAAATCTGGAGTTGCAGGTTATGGAGAGAGGGCCCTTTTCGGAGATTTTGACTAGAATGGAGGGACGTGTTAGGCTTTGGGACTTTCCCAAACCAGCCGAGAAGATTCCACTTCTCAGTGGTTTAGGACCAGATGGAGCATAGCCTCTTGCATGAGGCAGGCAGTCACTGCCCATTTGCTGTGTCCTAGATGCTATGATAGTGGGGTAGGCCGAGTGATTCCTCTCCCCACTCCCAAAGATGTCCATGTTCTAATCCCCAGAACCTGGGAATATGTTACCTTAAATGGTACAAGGGACTTTATAGGTATAATTAAGTGAAGGATCCTGTAATGAGAGATGATTCTGGTTTATCTAGATGGACCCAATGTAATCAGAAGGGTTCTTACAAGAGGGTCCAAGTGAAAGAAGGAAACATGATGAAGGTAACAGGTTGGAGTGATGCAGGGCCATGAGCTGAGGGATGTGGGTGGCCTCTGGGAACTGCAAAAGGTAAGGAATGGATTCTCCCATGGAGGAGGAGTGCAGCTCTCCTGATCAACTTTGACTTTAGCTCAGTGAGACTGATTTTGGACTTCCGACCTCCAGAACTGTATGACCATACATTTGTGTTGTTTTAAGCCATTAATTTGTGATAATTCATTACAGTTGCAATAGGAAACCAATACAGATAGGTGCTGAAGATTGAACAGCGAATATAGCCACAGTCCCTGCCTTCAGTGTAGTGGGGGAGACAGGCAAGTACACAGCCAATGTGGATAATAGTGGTGAGCATCTGGTAGGGCTGTAAGTCCAGGAATCTATAGGACCTAAACCAGTCTGGGCAGATAAGGGAAGACCTCCTGGATGGACTGATCAGAGGTGCCACTGAAGGAGGGTTGGAAATAGGGCCTGAAGTGGGACAGAGGCTTTATGGGGAGAGAAAAGCGTGTTCAGCATCATCTCAGTAAGACATCAGAAAGCTAGGTGCAAGCTACTGGCCAGGCCTTGCAAAGCCGAAAGCCGGTTGCATCTAAGTTGGTGTGGGCCCTCATGGCCCTGTTTTCAGACAAAGCCTTTTGGACCTTGCATATTAGGGAGATAAGATGGAAGAGTGTTAGTGCTATGCCTTCAGGGTTATGTGAATATCTACCTGCTAGTTCTTTTACATGTATTATCCCATTTAATCCTCATAACAACTGTGCTAAGTAGGGACTGTTATTTTCTTTATGTTGCAATGGAGCAAAATAAGATTTAGATTTTAAGTAATGGGCCCAAGGTCACACAGTTTGTAGGTAGCAGGGTGGAGATTTGAATCTGGGCCTTCAGGCTTCAGAGCCCAAGGTAGAGAGATCTCCTCTGTGGTAGAAAGATCACTGGGCCAGAAATCAGACAACCTGAGTTCTAGTGTTAGCTCTGCTGTGTATTAGACTTAGAACAGGTCAGCCTGCTTTCCAACCTCAATTTTCCCATCTGCAAAAGGGGACAAGAGCCTGACTTCTTCAGAGATGTTGTGAGCATAAGGGAGATTCTCCTTTATGAATACAGGAATATTCATAAATATTCTCATCAGAGTTTCAGACACCCCTAGAGAGGGCCTTGTTAGTGAGCCTCATCTTGCAGTGCTGGGTCATTCTTAAGGGTCATTTGGCCACAGTAGGTCATTAAAGTGTCCACATGGGGGGCGCCTGGGTGGCTTAGTCGGTTGAGCGTCCAACTTCGGCTCAGGTCACGATCTCACTGTCCGTGAGTTCGAGCCCCACGTCGGGCTCTGTGCTCACAGCTCAGAGCCTGGAGCCTGTTGCAGATTCTGTGTCTCCCTCTTCCTCTGCCCCTCTCCCACTCATGCTCTGTCTCTCTCTCTCTCTGTCAAGAAGAAATAAACATTAAAAAAAATTTTTTTTTAAGTGTCCACATGGGGCTAGAGTGTTTGCATCCATAGGTAGTGGTAGGAACAGAAAGTGGCCAAGTAGCCGTGAGTGGCCTGTCTCAGCTACCAAGGGTGGGGGTGTAAGACTGCAAGGAAGAAGTGTGTTTTGCATCTTGTTCCCTGCGCAGATGCTGATGTTAGAAGTGATTAGGGAAGAAACCTTTCTTGACTTGGAGTTGGGCGAGCAGCATTTAGTCCCACCCCTGCCACTTACTGTCTATGTGATTTGAGGCAAGTTAATGGACGTTCTGGAGCCTCAGTCTCTTGTATAAAACAGGGCTAATGATTCCTACTTGGCAAAGTATGTGAAGGCATCCTGTCCAGTTCCTGGCGTATAGTGGATGTTGAGTAAATAGCGGCCATCTCTAAATCTGGCAGTTCAAGACTTCTCAGGGTTAATCCAGTAAATCCCTGTTCTTTGCAGGATTCCACCTTTCTCCCTTGCCTTTCAGACTCACTTAGGTGTGTTGTAATTGGATGTGAAGGGAGGGTCTGGCCTCAGAATGAGAGCCCCATGAATCTTTGAGAGGGAAGACCCCGTACTTCCCAGTGGGAAATGGTGACAAGTGGTTTTCAGGTGGCTGCAGTGGGGATGCTGAGCCATTTTGGAAGCGAGAATGTGTTTGTCTTGCCAAGTACAAGATTGAGTGTCACCGTTTTGCTTTCTGGGAATAATGTCCACGTAGATGAAGTAGATTTATGGTGCTGAGTTACGTCAGAGAACAGTTTTCTTTTCTTTTTTAATGCCTACAGTTTCTGATTATTAAGGTAATGTGCTAATTTTATAATATCTGGAGAATACCAAAAGAGGAAATTAAAAACGTTTACGTCCACACTCAGAGATGATTACTGCTAACATTTTGGTGTATTTCCCTCCATTCTTTTTCAAAGTGCCCATACACTGTTTTTCTAAAATATGCAATTTAGTATGCTTTATTCCCTTCACATTATATCATGTCATGTGTGTTTCCCAGATTATTACCTATCCCTCAAAAACATTTTTTGCTACATAATAGTCTGTAGAGTACATGTGCCATAATTTTCTTAATTCTCCATTCAGTAGTTGGGCATTTAGGTTGTGTCCACTAAAATACATAAATGCATATTTCCCCTAAAATACACAAAAAATATTTGACTAAGGATTTTAACCATTTTCTTAGATTCCTGGAACTGGAATTCCTAGATCAAGTAATAAGTACATTTAAAATTGCATATTTGTGGGGATTATCAGACTGTTCTATTTATCTTACACTAAAAAGCAGAAAAGTGATGGCATGTTAGAGGGCTGTGGGTCACTCCAGCGAGGTCCCTGCTTCTGATCACTGTGCACAGAAGCCTCCCTCTTCACACAGCTCACTTGCTTCCTGGCAGACAGTACAATCAGCCTCTTGTGGCTCCCCAGTGAAATTTAAGTAATGGGTCAGTCTTTCCAGCGCTTCCCTCTCTGTCAGGAAGTTCATCTGTGAATCTAACCTAAATCTCAACTGCTGCGTTTTAAATCCTCACCCTCTGCTGGTTCCCCTCAGTGTAGTGGAGCAGAGCGGAACTGTGCAGTCTGCAGGCAGCTCACTCTCTGCCCCCCCTCACCCCCCGCCCCTGCTGCCTGATCATCACGGCTTCGGCCACCAGCCTTATGTTACCCTGGAGGAAACTTGAGGGTCTCTGGCTACTGCTGTCTCGACTGGGAGGGCGGTCCCTGCATCGAGTTGCTGACGATAACGCCAGGTAGGGTTTCCAAACCTGAGAGTGCCCATGCTGTGAAGGCCAGCCTCCAGGCCTCTCCCGTGCCCTCTGCAGAACCTGTGGGGGCAATTAGCATTCAGAGTGGTGCTCCCTTATTGACACTGCGGGTCTATCAGATTCATTCTCTGGGAAAAAAAAAATGAAATGTGGCTAGAGCAGGGATTAATTATGTTTCGGTCCCAAGCGCATTGGCCTAGTGGTAAATGTGCAGTGAAAAAAGACTGCCAGGCAGAGAGGGGCATTCGAGTGTATTCTGGTGATAGGAAAGCTGGCTGTCAGTGTGGAGGGCTGGGGTCTTACTCTGGGCTTCCCACCCTTGGCATCAAGTAGCTGCTGTGCCCTCTGCCTAAATAGCCTTGGCCACCTTTCTTAGCCAGCACCCTTTGTTAGGAGCTGACAGCTTTATTATGGGGCAGGAGGATGTTAATTTGGAAGGGAAATGAATATAGCTGCAACTTCGCAGGCACTAAGAGGCCCCTTGTGTCCCTTGCTTAGACATTTTAGAGCTGGCTGGCAATAGGCCAGCAGGGTGGACTGAATCATATAGGAAACAGACTGGGAATTGAGTCCTGCAGCACCTGTGGGAGTATCTGAGCATGGCTGGAAGCCCAGAGGAGGCTGGAGCCGGGAGCCCGGAGCCCAAAGTGCCCCTGGGGCCGGGCCCCGGCTGTCTGACCTCCTCCAGCTCCTTGCCCTCCCCTGTAGGTAACACCAGGAGATCCTGCCTTAACATGAGCTGCTTCATGCTTCTAGTTTTACTTCCTCAGAAGGTCTACACTCTTAAGACGAGATGCCTTGTTTCACACTTTGCTGTTTCTTCTTTCAGGGTCTGGTACAGTTCTAGCGCTTGACTGAAATAAACATTTAGGGGTCAAAACCCAGTGGTTTTATGCACTTGGTAAAGAAGCTACTTTTCTGCTGTTTAGCTCCTATTTAAAATTTCCATGTCAGGGGTGCCTGGGTGGCTCAGTCAGTTGAGCGTCCAACTCGGTTTTGACTCAGGCAATGGTCCCAAGGTCATGGGATCAAGCCTAGTGTGGGTCTCTGTGCTGAATGTGGAGCCTGCTGGGGATTCTCTGTCTCCCTCTCCCCTCCCCCCTCCTCCCCTCCCCTCTTTCCTTCCCTGCTTGTGCTGTCTCTCTCTCTAAAAATAAAATAAAATTTCCATGACAGGTCGCTTTTCTTCCTTTTGAAGAAGGGAAGCTTTTTCTTCTGCCTCCTTTTATTGTTTTTCTTTTAATTTTTTAAATGTTTATTGAGAGAGAGAGAGAGAGAGAACGTAAGCAGGGAGGGGCAGAGAGAGAGGGAGACACAGAATCCGAAGCAAGCTTCAGGCTCTGAGCTGTCAGCACAGAGCCTGATGTGGGGCTCAAATTCAGGAGCTGTGAGATCATGACCTGAGCCGAAGTTAGACCCACAACTGACTGAGCCACCCAGGCGCCCCTGCTTCCTTTTATTGTTATCCTAAACCTACTTTGGGGCTGAATGTCACTGGTACTTTTAGTTGGCAAGTTGGAGCCCAGTGTCCCCACTATGAGACCTTCGCCTGGTGGATGCCATCCCTGGCCATAGAATCCCTTTGGAGCTTTTGAAAAATATTGATGCCTGGGATCCAGTGCCAGATATTCTGATTTATTTGGTCTAGGTTGGGACATTGGCGTCATGGGTTTTAAAACATTCTACAGGCGATTCTATGTTAATTATTAATGTTCAGGGACTTTCCCTGAATAAGGAGTGAGATGTGTCTACCTAGTCCTATCAGCAATTTCCCTTTATGAGAAGATCTGTGTTAGAAGCCTGTGATATCTACAGTCGTAGTTTGCTTCACATCCTTTATGGAGGCAGAAAGGCTGAAATGACAAATGAGAGGATTGTGCTACTCCTTTCCTGTGTGGTATTGGCTTGCTGAGAAGTCCCTATGGATGGACCTCATGCCCCTGTCTATGACCAGGGTGTACTCTGGCTGTGTCACTCTGCCTGGTAATTAGGCTGGGGACCTGGACAGGATAAGGATGCCTTAGTGAAGGTTCAAGATAGAAATAAACAAACAGGGTATGAATCTGTTTATATTTTGTTCATTAGCCAGGGCCTGGGTTTACTTTTCTCAAACTTGTGAAGGAGGTGGCAGGAAGGAGGGCTGGGGAACGGGGCTCTGAGTGACTAGCAGAGGATGGCTTTCAGCTTGGGTCTAGAGGGCAAACAGGGCAAAGTAGCAGGTGCTTATAGTGAAAGTTCAACCCTTGTAGGCTGGGATCCCTGAGGCCTCACTTCTGCCAGGTTCTTCTTGAGTGTTGTAGAGATGTCTTCACAGAGGAGTTAATAAGGGACTGAATTATTGCTGTGAGTGAATGAGTCCCTTCTCTAAATGTATTTGGGTTTGCCCTTGTGTTCCTTTATGTGATTTGAGAATGGTTATGTTCCTTGTTGGCTAATGAATTTGTCTTGGTGTTCTAAGTCCTACCATCCCCTTCCCCAGCCTCTCTGGAGTGTGTGTGGCTGGGGCTTTGTTCCATGAGCAGCTTCTCAGGTTGAGGGGCTGTTCTTGTAGTTTCAGCTGCCCCTTAGCTTGTCTCAAGGTGGGGCTGCTTCCCAAGCCCTGGGCCTTAGAGAAGCTGGAGCTCCCTTGAGAGAGCTGCCATAGTTTTCCCACAGGTAAGGAGGCCCCTGGATTAACTCCTGGGGTGCTGGTGGCACCATTCCTCAAACTTACAAATCCTGCTTAGACAAAACCACACACATTTTATTTATTTCATTTTTTAAAATTGTTCTTATGCTATTCAAACTACTTTTTTTAACTGTTTATAAGAGATTCCCCTGGGGGTGCTTATTAAAAATGAAGAATCTCTGGGAATGAAATCTAGGAATTTTGCATTTTAGCCAGAATCCCAGGCCATTATCAGGTACAGAAATGCTTGAGAATCAACTTTGTTAAAAAAGTGTTCCACCCCTACCTCCTCCTGCCTTGTTTTACAGGGGAAATATGGCACAGATGGGTCAAGTGACTTGCCTGGGATCACACAGTGCATTAGGGCTAGAACCCAGCCTGGAAGGAACCCAAAGTCAAGTCCAGAATATTAATACTTCCTGATAGGTGTAAAATGCAGCTCATCTTTCTGTTCTTCTTGTTTGCTAAGATGCAGTGTGTCATCCATCATCTGTTTTGAAGCAGATTATTCCTTATTGTGGGGGCTGTCCTGTGCATTGTAGGATGTTTAGCAACATCTCTTGCTTCTACGCCCTGGATGCCGGCAACATCCCCCAGTTGTGATGATCAAAAACGTCTCTAGGCATTGCCACATGTCCCCTGGGGGCAAAATCACCCCAGTTGAGAACCACTGCTTTAGCGGCAGAAGCTGTGTGTCAGGGATGTTCCCTAATGGCATCCTATGACATTTATGTTTGGGGACTTCACTTTTAAAATTTGCATTGTTGGCTTCTCCCCGACTTGGCTCCCGGTGCCGGTTACACACACAAATGAAATCACGCTGAATGTGAGCTCTCCTCCTCTCCATTTTGGCTTGCAGAAGGCAGGCATAAAAAACCTGGAAAGACCACTGAATTTGGACTCCAGGCCATGGTTTGCCTGCCAGCCCTGCACTTCCTAGCTGTGGGATCTTGGGCAAGTCACTTAACCTCCTCAAACCCCTTTCCTCATCTGATTACGATAGAAAGAAATGTTTGTTGTGAATGAGAGTTAAGTGACACCTGAATGTGTTTGTGTTTATAAAACATTACTCATGTATTAAGTGGTGATGATAAAATTCAGGTCTAATTACCAACACTTGAAGGTTTTCTCAAATTCAAAAGTGCAGAACTCAGCACAGCAATTCTAGACTTGTACTTGGCCGGGTATATTGTCCCTGTCATCTTTCTGCCTGTCATGCTAATCTAACCCACTCTCACTTTAAACTTCACCTCCTCCTCCTTGTTGGCCATCGCAATACCTCTTTCGGGTCATTGTCCCTGCAAGATTGGTTGTTAGTTTATCATCTGTGATTGGTAAGAGCTAGTTTCTTTTTATGGTGAGATTTCTGAAGGGCTGTCAGATATTTTCTGAAAATCAAAACCAGTGCCACCTTCTTTGCCCTCATTGCCAGCACCCAGAGAGATGCATAGTAATGGGTGCATGAGGCTTGAATGCAGGCCGTGAAGCCAGCACCGGTCTGCAAAGATGCATGCAGAGGAACTTGGAGATTAAAGGTCTCTGGGGCACACCAAAGCTCGGCTAGTCCAGCACTTGTTTTGCAGACAAGGAAACTGGGCCCAGAGGGAGAACATATCAGAGGCGTCACGGTGGCAGAGTTTGATTGCTGCCCAGGCTTTCCAGGTGCCAAGACCATTGGTGTGGTATGCACGCATGTCCCAGCTGCTGCCTCGGCTGGCGCGGAGGGGAGCAGGCTCCACTCCGTATCCAGGGTGCTGTGGCTGCCTTCTGTTTGACTTTAGATGCTGCCTTATAGGTCTTATGAAATTGTCTTTCTCTGCTCAGTAATTTATGGGTGGAAATTCATCAGAATTCACACAGTGCATGACATGATTTTTACTGATTCTTTATAGCAGGACATCTTGAGGGGAAAAGGCACTGAATATGAAGGGACTCCAGTGACTGTGTGAACATATTAAAGATGAAAAAGACTGAAAAACTGAAGGTCCTTTTGTTTCTTCAGTAATCTTGAACACTGTCTCTTGTTCTCCCACTGTGATATGCTCTTCTATCACTCTAATATTAATTGTTAGTATAATTTATACTTGCTGTTGCCTGTTGAATGGTTACTGTGCACCAGTCCATGTGAAGTGTTTACCATGATGAACATTTCAGTTGATCTATCCAAAAATTCTACAAAGAGGGCACTATAACCATCTTTGTTTTGTAAATGAGGAAACCAGTTAAGTAACTTATTCAAGGTCACAGAGTAGGAAGGGGAGGTGGGATTTAAACCTTTCCAATTTGTGAAGCCTGACTAGGCTTGTTCCTGGTCTGTAGTTCTGGACTCTCATGGGGGCGGTTATTGGAAACCCCAGCAGCCAATCTTCTGCAGCTGGTCAATGCCTCCAAGGACCTGCTGTTTGTTAGATGGCCTATTTGAATGCCTAGGGATGTCCGTACTGGGTGGCATCCAGCTTGCTAGGCCAACACCTTCCCCAGACATGTCCTCTCAGGCTGTGCCAAAAGCCTAAATGAGAAGGACTGTCCCTGACTTCAGAACCTAGATGCCTGCTGTCAAGGGTAGCACAGCCTTTAGAGACTAAGCCCTGGGTTTTGGCTAAATGGATCCACTAACCTTCCAGAGAGTCTCATCTTCCTCAACTAGAGTGGGGGCGATTCCAATCTCATGGGTTTTGTTTGTTTGTTTGTTTGTTTGTTTTGAGAGTGTCAAATGAAACACTTCATTTTGAAAGTGCTTATAAACTCTGGGTTTAGGTGGAATTGTGAGACTAATGATAGTAGGTTGCAGAGGAGGGGTTGCAGTGGAAGCCTGGGGAAGAATGTTCAGGGGAAGGAAATACAGGGACACTTGGGGGAAAAGAAGCAAACTAATCTCTGTTGCCAATCATTTCAAAGGCCTCCTTGCCCAGCCTTAACCTTCATGCCGTACCGTGACATCATCTATGGATGTGTTTCTGCTTCCCTGCCCCGTCTGGAGGAAGTGCTCTCAGGTGTGGACTGGGGCTTGGGGTTCCTGCAGGCCCCTCCCGGCAGATATTCAGCTGAGGGCTCCAACCTGCCATTCCCTGGGGCTCTGTAGCAAAGAAAGCTGCCTGGGGGGACTCAGTTGTTTAAAGGGAAGTTGCTAATAGATACTTTGGATTATGGTGACTGTGATGAAAGCATAGAATTTTTAACGTTATTTTTCTCATCATCAAGGTAGTGTAACTACATTACTTCCAAAATTGGATGATAGAGAAGAAGGGAAAAAAAACATTCATTTCATTTCACCTTAATTTTTCTGGATTTTGGGGGGGGCAGGTAGAAGAAGAAGAATTTTCATTTTATTTTATTTTATTTTATTTTATTTTATTTTACTTAAATTTTTTTTTAATTTTTTATTTTAGAGAGAGAACAGAAGCAGGGGAGGGGGGCAGAGGGAGGGAGAGAGAGGATCTTAAGCAGGCTCCATGCTTAGTGTGGAGCCCGACACAGGGCTCAATCCCATCCCATGACCCTGGGACCATGACCTCAGCCAAAATCAAGAGTCAGACACTCAATTGACTGAGCCACTGAGGTGCCCCTATTTTATTTTTTTAAAGTTTATTTATTTTGAGAGAGAGAGGGTGAGCAGGGGAGGGGCAGAGAGAGAGGAAGAGAGAGAATCCTAAGCAAGTTTCATGCTGTCAGCACAGAGCCCAAAGCAAGGCTCAATTCCACGAATTCTGAGATCGTGACCTGAGCTGAAATCAAGAGCTGGACACTCAACTGACTGAGCCACCCAGGTGCCCCAATTTTCGTTTATTTTAAGTAGCTATACATAACATGGCACAAATCTGACGGTACAAAGCAGTGAAAAATAAGTCTTTACAGAACATGCTTTTAGTCATTTTGTGCATACGATTTTGACTTTTCAGTTAAAATATTCATGTATTATTTCTCCCCATGTTAAAGATTTTTAAAAATTTTGCAAGCAATACATGCAAACTATATTTATAAGTTTTTAGTCTTACATAAACAGACAGCAAAATGCCAAATTGGTAACAGTGGTGAAATGTTACAGGTGACTTATTTTTATTTTTTATGCTTTTATTTATTTTCTAAATTTTCCACAGTGAGCAGGGATATTCAAAGAAGCGTGCAGAGAAGATATTGTTCATAATCTTTAACATTTTGGCCTATTTTTATCCATTGTTATTCTTTGCATTTCATAAACATAGTTGAGATTATATTTTATAACAGTGTGTGTGGGTCCTGCTTGGTTTTCATTTAACATAAGCACTTATTAAGCTTAGATTTTTCACAGACTTTGTTTTTAATGGCTGGGCAGTATTCTACCAAGTAGAAAACACCGTGTTTTGTTTATTTATTCCCTTATGGTTGGACAGTTTGGTTATTTTATTAAAAATAATACCATAATGAACTTAGGAAATGAAACATTTAGAAGTGTTGACCCTGAAACAGTCAGTCTGGTGTTTAGAGGAACTGTATTCTCAAAGGATGCATATACAGCAGGCACTCAGCAGTTGTTCATGCTTAGTGAATCAGGAGACATATGTGAAGGGGTGTTCGGCTGATGACTTCAGTAAATGATAACATGAAGAAATAAAGAATGTTTTACAGCAATGCAGGGCTGTCAAGAGGGGCCCCACAAAATGGACCAGAAGATCCAAACCTGTCATGCTCTGATACTCCCAGGTCTTTGAGAGTATCCTGCAGTTTGGGCCATGAAGGATACTGGGGGAAAGATAGTGATTTGCAAAGCTGTACAGCAGGAATGTAGGGTTTGCTCTGTCTTTGCGCCATGTTGGAGAATCCAGTGGCGGTAGTCCTTCTCCTGTCTAAAGGAAAGGAACATGGCAAGGACAGAAGCCTAAGAGGCGGTTTGTTGTCTGTGCACTGCCCCAAATGGCTGCTGAAACCAAATCAATTTGTGGAAGGCTCTGAGGATTTTCTTGGCTTGACTCTCTCTTCCAGAACTGAATAGGAAAATAGATTTTCTCTGAAAAGTGTCTCTCTGTGTTTGTGCCTGGAGCGCTCTGTAATTTGGACCTTGTCAGAACAGCCTGTCTTTATTTTGAATTTGGAACCACTGACTCCCCTTTTCTTTACACTGTGAGCTATTTATATGCCAGAAAGCATAAGTGGAGGCCTTTTCACCTTCTCACTTACGACTTCAAGAAATAAATAAAGGAAAGCAGCATTCTCTAAAATCTATAATCCTTAAGTATTAGCAATAAAGAGCTGAAAAAATATTGTAATGTAGACATCTGTGCAGCAGTGATGGGCTCTGGATTGGGCAGTGAGAAGTTTGGCTGCTGGGTCTTAGGTACTGTTTCTCAGCCTTTTCTAGGACTTTTGGGGAAAGGGTCCTCAATCATCCAGCTGAGCATATATCCCAAACACATTCTCTGTCCATTTATTCCCTTACTCATTCTATTTGGTTCACTTTGGTTATTGATCACCTAATGTTCTTTGTCATGCAGTGTACAAGGCCATAGTGATACAGCTGGGATTAAGCCTGCCTTCCAATTTCAGTCAGGGTTAAATGGCAGTAACAGGAAACTAGCTATTCTAAACAGAAATGGATTTAATACTGTGAATTAGGTGCTTATATCATTGGAAGGGTGGGAGAACAGGATCAAAGCTGGCCTTTGGCAGTGACTCCTAAAACAAGATTCTGAAAGTGGTCTGCTAGTCACTGTTTTCTTTTTCCTTTTTTCTCCCTCTTTTGAACTCCCCTAGCCTACTGTTCCCAGGTTCTCTCTCCTAGGTCTTAGACTGTCACCTTAGGGGAAGAACTGCTTCAAAGAGTTAATGGAATGTAAAGTGTTAATGATCAAGTGTGTTGTTAATAATAATAGCCGTCACTTGCAGATTCTTTACTGAGCGCCCAGCTGTGTGCTAAGTCCTTTACATGCTTTATCTCAATGTTCACATCCTCTATTAGGTACTTAGTAGTAATACAGATAAGGAACTTGGAGCTGGTAAAAGTGACTTACCCAAGATAAGTCAGTTAATAAGTAACATTTGAGTTCAAGCAGTATCCCTGTCCAGAGGTTCTTACAGTTTCAAAGAAAAGCTGAGCCAAAGAAGATACACAAACAAATGGCCATGAACCTGTGAAAAGATGCCCAGCATCACTACCCATCAAGGAAATGCAAATTAAAATCATAATGAGATACTACTTCACACACTCACACACACACACACACACACACACACACACACACACACATATCTGGATTTAAAAAGATAATGAAAAAGTGCTGGTAAGAATGTGGAGCGATTGGGGGGCATCTGGGTGACTCAGTCGGTTGAGTGTCTGACTTTGGCTTAGGTCGTGATCTCACGGTTCATGAGTTCGAGCCCTGCATCAGGCTCTGTGATGACACCTCAGAGCCTGGAGCCTGCTTTGGATTCTGTGTCTCCCTCTGTCTCTGCCACCACCCCCCCCCCCTTCTTTGGCTGGCTGGCTGGCTGGCTGGCTCTCTCTCAAAAATAAACATTAAAAATTACACTTAAAAAAAAGATTGTGGAGAAATTGGAATACTAATGCACTGCTGGTGAGAATATGCAGCCATGTTGGAAACCAGTCTGTAGGTCCTCAGAAGGCTAAACATAGAATTACCATATGATTCATAAATTCCACTCTTAGCACATACCTAAGAGAAATGAAAACACATGTCCACATAAGAACTCATACATGAATGTTCAAAGCAGCATTATTCATAATATCTCCTAAGTGGAAATAACCCAAATGTCCACCAGCTGATTAGTGGATAAATAAAATGTGATATATCCATATAATGGAATGTTATTTGGCAATAAAAAATGAAGTACATGCTATAAGGATGAACTTTGCAAACATGATACTAAAGGGAAGAAGCCAGTCACAAAAGAAGACAGTGCATGTGAAATGTTCAGAATACAGAAATCTATAGAGATAGAAAATAGATTAGGGTTGGCAGAGGGATGACAGCTAAAAGGGTATGTATGGAGTTTCCTTTTAGGGTGAGGGAAATGTTCTAAAATTGGGGTTATGGTTGCACAACTCTGAGTATATGAAAGCCATTGCATTGTACACTTTAAGTGTGTGAATTGTTTGACATGTGAATTATGCCTCAAAAAAGTTATCAAAGCAAAAAAAGAGAAGAAAGGCTAGGAGGGACAATGCTTACCCAAATAAATAAATGGCCACTGGTGGAATTTAGGGAACAGCACAAAAATCCTATCCAGTTCTCCAAAATTTTTGGCTTATATTAGTTTATCCTGACTAGAATCTGGTTGGTGCCCTTAGAGGTGATTTATTTTTTCTCAGTTGTCTGTTTTTCTAGGTTTTTTGATTTTTCTCTAAGGGGTATGTATTACTTTTTATAAGTAGGGAACCAAAAAAAGATTGTGTCATAAAATATGTGTTCCTTTGGGTTATGCAAAAAGATCATGACTTCCACATGTTGTGCCACTTGAACTAGTCTGAGGATTTTTGTCCTAGAAAAGAGATTGGGGGGGGGGGGGAAGAGGTATCACAAGTATTTGTCCCTGAATTGAGCTGGTGTCAGAATCTAGTCACTCCTAGAAACCACCTACCTTTCACCCTTTCATTTCTTACTTACCCTTTTCTAAAGACCACCAAGTTTTTAATGATCACAACTTTGTGCACACCTTTTGTTTTGTTTTGTTTTGCAAGGAAAAGATCCTGGAGGGTGGTGGTGGTGGTGATGGGTAGTTACATCAAATTGAATGAGTAAAGGGAAGAAATGTAGTGGAGTGTCTGTGCCCTTAGGTAATTTGTTCCATTTTATTTATCCAAGTATAATTGCTGATGCCAGTATTTCATAGTCTACTTGTAACCCAGTTAAATACCTCATGAAAGTTATAAGACCTGCACAGGAGGGGAATTCACTGATGTAAGGGCCAGCTGGACCATGGATATGCTTTTTTTTTTTTTTTTAAACAGAATTTATGGATGAGTGAAGTGAAATTTATTGAGATTCAACTGTCTGTTTGAGGGCAGAATATGCTGTCAGGCAGTCAGAGTAAAGCTGAGGATTTACAACCTGTGAGAGGCTTAAAATGCGGAGAGTTCTTTCCCCATTACACAGTAAGTTGGCAACTTGGAGCATGACCTGGATTTCTTGGGCTCTGAGGCCTTCTCATTTAGTGTGTGCACATGTGTTTGTCTGTTAAGTAAGGTCCAGGTGCCTTCCAGGTAAAAGGGGTATTGGGGAGTGAGGGTTGTGGGAGTATATCTACTAGATGCCTCTCCTCCCCAATCTTCCCGTGAGCCTGCCAGCACTTTGCTGCACACACCTGGCACCTGGGCTCTCTGTCTCCCTGCTGATACCTGGGACTGCTAAGAACAGGCCTGGAGCAGCTCACAAGTATGGAAGAAAGAGAAATCCCAGAAAGCAAGTTTTGGGTCCTTACTCTACCACTCACAAGAGGTCTTTGCCTTTGGGCAAATCACTCTTCTTAAGGGTTTCCTAATCTTTAATAGAAATAATGCTAACCACCTTACCTGCTCATGAGGAATATTAAAGGAAAACCATACATGGTGCTGGAGACACATTAGGTCTTTGGTAATGATCATTACCTCTTTCTCAGTCTGCTTTGCTTCTTTGCCTCCCCTTTCCCAGGCTTGATTCCTACACTAGGTTGGCAGAGAAAGTTACCCAGTTTTTTCCACCTCCAGTCAAAGGCCACCTGTCAGTGCTTTCATTAACATATTTTCTCCCCGCCTACCCATTTTTGTGCTAAATTTGTATTAAACACATTTCTCCAAAATCAAACCCATTGAAACAAAAAATTGTTTCCTCTAGAATAATCTTGCCCAGTAGAATTTTTCTATGGAGATGAAATGTCCTTGGCTATTCTTGTCCTTTTGCTCTTTAATTTGGATTTAAGATGGGTTTGTGAAGCTACATGAAAGCCCCATGAGACCTTGATTGGTTTCACATTGAACTTATAGATTAATTTAGGGGAAGAATCAACATCATTACAACATTGGGGTTTTCTAGTTCTCCTTTCATTTAGGCCTTTTAAAGTATTTTTCAGTAATGCCATATTTTTCTCCATGAAAGTTCTGTCGGAGGTTCATACAGAGCAAAGTGACCAGCATAGTTCTGGATTTTAGAATATCAGCTGGGTGTCCATGAGGACAGTGGACCAGAGAGAGTGAAATCTAGAAACAGGGAGATCAGTGAGGAGGCTGTTGAGAGAAGATGAAGTTTGGATTTAGGCCTGTGTGAAGGGAGAGGATCCAACACATGCCAGAGATGTTTCCTAGGAAGAGGGGATAGGGCCACCTTAATTCTCCCAGGGCAAAATAAGGCAGAGTGATGATTACACTTGTTGCCATTTACGGATAGCTCACTGCTACTGGCCAATGAACATGCCATCATGTTATGGCCATCATTGCTTCTCTTGATGCTACAAGGTAGCCATTATTACTTCTGTCCTCCAGACGAGGAAGCTAAATCTCAGAGAGGGTAAGTAACTAACCCAAAGTCACCCAGCGGAACAAAGCATATGTTTAAATCTAGATCTACTCCTGCTCAAAGGCCACTGAACACCCGTCTAATCTTGGGTCCTTTCAGAGTTTATTGGAAGTACTTTATGAAAATATCCCAGACCTTTTGAATTTTATGACTGAAATAAAAATGACTAAAATCCTGTTCTCAATCATAGTCAGAAAATTAAATTTGAATGTTTACCTAGTTTTATAATGTTTGATAAAAGATCTAGACACGTCTGGATTTATGAGATCTATAAAATTTGAGTTGTGGAAGGGGCAGGAGGGAGGGCTTTAGGGGACATAGATCATGTGACTCAGTGGAAAGCAGCAGAAGTATTTTTGAATTCTGAAAGTGTTTCTGGTCATGTATTTCTGGGTAACATTTTGTTGATGTTTTTCTTCCATTGGTCAGACCAAAAAAATGAATAGCCTTAATTAAAATTTCTATTGTCTTTGCCACAGAGGAAGGAAGCCTTTCCGTGGTTGTCATGGTGATGTCTGAATGACACCGTTGAAGTGGGTAGTGATTGCCATCCAGAGCCCTGAAATGAGCATTTATCATTTTCCTTGCCCACTGAGAGGCTTGCGGGACGAAACTGCACATTTCCTTAATCGCCTCTTAAATTCACATTTGAGCCAAATGCATGTGTGTGCGTGTGCCGAGGAATACACTCTGCTGCAGCCATGGTTAGAATCATCAAGTCTGAGACCCCATTTCTATTTGCTTTGTGCTTCTGAAGCAAAATGGCATATGTGAGGTGCTCATGAAAACTCTCAGAAAGTAGTTACCAGCCTTTTGCGTGGCACAGCGGGACAGCTCATGAGGGAGGCCTCCTCCCTGTCCCAGCTCTCTTGCCCGGCTCCCAGGCACTCAACAGTTTTGCCTGACACACCTTCTCTGTAGGCAGCCCATTTAAAGGGGCTTGCACTTAATGCCTGGCAACTTTAAATGCTGCCACTTAACCACCCATCCTCCACTGTCCCTCCCTGCCCCCAGCAGCCTCACTGGAGCCGTCATGCTGCATGCAGCCACAGTGCAGCTGTTTCTGACAGTGAAACCAGGCTCTTTTGCTGGTTTTGGGATTTCTGCACAGTGTGTTTGGAGTATAGAAAGGGGAATGGGAGAAGAGTGATGTACAGCTGGATAATCTGGATGGGTTTTTCGGTTCTGTATGTGAGGTTGCCCTCTACCCAGGCCTGAGAGGATGGAACAATGACTCCCTTCCTCCCCAATGATGCCATGCAGCTGCATATAATGTAGTTGGATTTTCCAGAGCTCTGTCTGTAGGTGAGATTTCCCGCAGGTCTAAAGAAAACAGGCCTATGACACCTCCCACCCGCAATTAGATATCTGTGCTATAACCTTTCACTTAGAGTGGTGTTGTGACAGAGGGTAAAGAATTTGCCATCAGAGAAGCTGGTGCAAGTCTTCACTCCACTTCCTGGCTAGCCATGTGAACCTGGACAAGAACGTAACCTCTCAGAGCCTTAGTCTCTTCTGTAAAATGTAAAATGATAACAATGACAGTAACTATCTTTCCAGGCCACTGTGTCTCACGAGATGATGCTTTGTCAGCTGTAAGTGCTGTATAAGCTGTAAATTCTAATTCATAATGCTTATATTGTATACTAGGCTGTGTGCTGTAGAGTCAGAGCAACTGACAGGCAGAGTAAGAACAATCAGAATAAGATGGTAAATGTGTGATCCCAATATTGTGATCCAATGTGCACCCAGCAGGCACTTAACTCTGCCTGGTGTCAGGGAGGGCTTTTAGGAGGAGATGACCCTTGTGCTAACTTGAAGGAAAGATAGAAGTTAGCCAGAAAGAGAGACAGCCTTCAAGAAAAGGGAATGGTGTTCGCAAAGACACAGAGGCACCACTGGAACCTAGGTATCCTCAAGAGAGAGTGGTAAACCATGAGGCAGGAAACAGGAGCGTGATGCTTGCCTTTGTCCAGAAGGTGAGGAGAGCCATTGGATAATTTTGAGACAAGGAGTGACATAACTTGTAGGTTTAGAGATATGTGTGGAGGATTGTTGAAAGTTAGTAAGGAATAGGTGGGTGAGTACAGAGAATGATGACCTTAGAGGCTGCTGTAGTTATCTCAGTGAGAGTGCTACAGGGATGGAGAAGATGCACTAGTTGGTGATATGGAAGTAGAGTTGACTAATCTCTGACAGGGAATGAGGGAAAGAGGTAGGATAATTTCTGGCATTTCTAAATAGTGACCCTATTGGCATTTGGAGAGGGACAGATTTTCATTATGCAGGACACTGCTATTTAGCAGCCTGGGTCCCCTCCCCACTAAATGTCACATAATTATTGTCACAACAAAAATGTTGCTGCCATTTTTCCAAATGGCCCTGGTTAAAAACCACAAAGGTGGTGGTTTACCACCATGGGTATGGTAGGAAGGGCTCCATTTTGAAATATGTGGATTTAATGGTATCCATTGTTGTACAGCTGGATAATCTGGATGGGTTTTTCGGTTCTGTATGTGAGGTTCTATATGTGAGGGGACATCTTGGTAGAGGTGTCCTGTAAGCAGTCGGAGGTAGGGATCCAAGGCTCAAGAGAGTGGACAGCACTGGAGATAAAGCTTCAGGAGTCATACCGATGGCAGTGAATGAGATTTCCCAGGGAAGATAGCATAAGAAGGGGGAGGTGGGTGGCAGAACCTTGGGAACCATCATGTATCTTGCTTGATCTTGTGAGCTGGAGGGGGAGTGAGTATTCCAGGACCCATAGGGAAGGGGACACTGAAGTTCAGTGAGAGCAAATGACTTTTCCTAGTTTCTCTTTTAATCAGTTTTGGCACAGTCAGTGTCCAGATGAGGCTGAGGAGAAGTGGATTTTGCCCCTTCAGTTGAGGGCTCTTTTAATGTCTTACTTTATAGCCAATTGGACCAAGCGTCTCAATGACTGGGCTGTTCGTATCCCTGTCTCACCTTGGGTTTAGAAGTCTTTGTGTCTTAGTAAGGAGCCTTCTCAAGATTTGCTTTTTTCCCTGCAATGGCGAATTTTTCCTTGGCATCCTCTGTTTCTTGGTTCACTGATTAATAAGACACTTGAGGAATTGCAGGGAGGCCTTTAACATGCATTAGATACCATCACTAGCAGAGAAAGTGATTCACTGAGCTCTCTCTCCGCTGTCTGCATCTCTCCCCGCCGACAGAGTTTGATGTTGGGAAATTGAGTCTGGACCCGGAAAAGCACAGTATAAACCTGTGATTCAGCCAGTGGACATGCAGCTATGGCCCAAGTAGGGGGTGCTGGGGAGAGGTGGATGGTGAGGATGCTTCTACTCCCATGTCATTCACGTTACCCTCCTCACAGGTAGGAGTCATTCTGGGTTAAAGATCACTACAAGCAAGTTCTGGGCTCTGACTTCCAGGCTTTCCACCAGTTTCCATATTTTCAGCCAAAGTGTTGGGACTTCTGGACAGGGATGTAGAGGGCTGGTGGTTTATTTTTCAGAGATTCTAATAAGAATGACTTCTTCTATTAAGCCCTTATCCAGTAGCAAAGTTTTCTTCTTGCCATGGAAAAGAGCCGATTTTGCTGTTCGTCTTCATGGGAAATGGTCTACCCTTTGACTCACCTCTGCAGTTAAAGACCTACGCTTGAAACTTGGCTCTGTCCCTACTTAGCTGTGTCATGTTGCACAAACCCCTTAAGTTTTCTGATCTGTAAAATGGAGATAATAGTACCCACCTCCTAGGATTATACTGAAGAATGAGATCATGCCTGCAGAGTGCCTAGAATATAATATGCTCAAGGAAGTTACAGTTTGGGTTGTCTCTTTGATGTGGTTCTTTGTCCGCCACTTCTCCTTGCTGCACGTATTTTTGGCTCTCTGCAGAAATCTGGCACTCCAGTGCAGTGGCCCACTATTTAGGGATGTAGAGAGCTAGTAGGTTTTCTTTAGGGAGAAGAGACTTCTCCAAGACCAGCTACCCTTATTGTTTGTCTCCTTGATACCAGGAGCCTTGTAGAAGGTCTTCCACAAAGCTGTGGGGCTGCAACTGGAGCCCAGCTCTGGCTCCAAACCCACACTCTCCTACTGTCTCCCCTCTCTTAGTCCTGCTTTACCCCCTGCCCTAAAAAGTCAAAAAGAAATAACTAGAATAAAACCAGAAAAATCTGTCAGGATATTCCATCTGGGTTCAGTGGTTCACTGGAACCACTGAAACTGGTTTCAGTTTGTTCCCTGGAAAGTCCGGGTACTCTGGGTCCTGTGGGTCAGGCGCCTTCTTCCTGCTGTGTTTCTTGACCTGAGGCTCCCTTCCTGAATGGGCATCACTAGGAAATTAAGAAGGAAACTGGTTTGGGTGGGGGGTTTCCGAAATCATCCCATTTCGTCCTTTTCTAGAAGTGACATAGGCAGAGAGAGCCCCTCCCTGACCGGATGTCTGGAGTCCTTCTCCTTCCCTCTACCCCCTGCACTGTGGGTGGAATGGTCCCCCTGTGTAGGGTCATGGAGGGATGGAGGGATGCTGTGTGTTTGGGCCTCCAGAGCCCCTTTGGTCCGTTAACACCACTGCTAACAGACCCTTAAAGGGGCAGGAGTGGCCAAGTGAGAAAGCAGCCCTGGAGGCTGGAAGGGTGCCCTAACCAGGACAGCTACACGAGGCTCCTCCCACTGGAATGTGGCTGGACTACTTTACCTCTCACAACCCACCAACAGCTTTATCTTTTCCAAACAAAGATCCTGTGCTTTAATTCCTCATGGACATCCCCTGGGCTCTGGGCACAGCTAGCCCTCAGATCTGTGTGCTGATACTTTACAGCACACCCCTGGTTGATGGAGTAAAGTACTAAGTGTCCAGATTTATGTGGGTCATTCTGTGCTGCGCACCTGTGAGTGAGCTCGTATGGATGACTTTGTGCCTGTTTTTGGTTTCCTCCTTTCGTTACTGCCCTGACCTGAAGGTAGCATGGGAAAAGTTGCTAGCTGGGTCCATTACCAGAGAATTACCACTTCCCTGTCACCACTTGCTCAGCCTTACCAGTGTGGAGGTGACAAGGAAAAAGGGAATCTAGTAGAGCAGCACCTAGGGCTCTCTGTGTTAATCACCTCCTAGCTTTACCCATTTTACAGATGAGGTGACTGCCAACCACACAGAGTCTGGTACAGAGTCATGTTTCTTTGTTTTCCCACCAAAATATCTCCTAATGCTTAGGATCTCTTCATCTTACCCATATACTTCAGATTTCACATAATTGCTAAATGGAATGTTTCATGGGTTTATAGATTCGTAGAGCAGGGAAGGAGCATAAGGCCATCTTGGCAGATTACAGACCTGGGGTTTGTGCTCTTTCTTTAGCAACATCATGCCAGATGGTTTTTGGCCTAGGCTTGAGAACTTCCACCAACAGGAGGCAGCCAGTCAGTCTGATGTTCAGAAGCCACTCTGACTTTGACATCGTTAGACACATAATTCCTAGAAAAATATGCTTCCCAGTGATTCCACCCACTGATCCTTGTTTTAACATGTTGACCCTCAGGGGACAAACCAAACTACTCTCTTATGATAGCTCTTCAGAGATGATGACAACAGTCCTGTGCCCTGAATCTTCACAGACCATAAAACTCCTGCTCCTTCAGTGATGTGGCTTTGACCCATTATGCCCTTCACAGTTCTGGCTTGTCTCTCCTGGACAAGCTCCAGCTTTTCACTCTGGCCTGTATGTGTGGTTACCAGAAGTGAACCCAATATTCGGGTGGGATCTGATCAGTTCAAGCTAGAACATTTTTACCCCTCTTATTTTGGACTCTGTACTGTTGAGTCCCAAGGTCCTAGTAGTTTTGTGACAGCTTTCCACATTCTCGACTAGTTGGGTTTGTAGTAGATCAAAGCCACTAAACTAACACAGATTCTGTATTGTTTCCTAGGGCAACCATAACAAGTTAGAGCATCAACAGTATTGGTTGGAAGCTCTGAGGGAGCATTTGTTCCCTGCTTCTCTCTTTGCTTCTGGTGGCTGCTGAGAATTCTTGGCATTCTTTGGCTTATAGATGCTTCGCTCCAATCTTTGCCTCTGTCTCCACATGGCGTCTCCCACCCCTCCCTGTGTGTGTTCTATATGCCACTTGAATCCAGACCAACAGCTCTGAATTTCTGTGTAAGATCTTTTTACGAGATACAAGGATTCCCAGCAAATGTATTTTTCATGTTTGTTAGTAGATGTTAGTCACTGAAAAGATGGATTTTGTGTAAGGCCTGAAATTAATTTTAAAACAATGTATGATGCTTTTTCATAATTCTTATTGCCTTGTTTTCAGGAAGCTAGTGTTAATTTACAATAAGTAATAACTATGACCTTGAGCAATTCCCTGACCTCCTCAGACCTCAGTTTGCTCATTTGTAAAACAAAGAGATTGGGTGAGGCAAGCTCTGTGTCATTTTTAGCACTAAAACTCAATACTGTGATTTCTGGAAAGCAAGGGTTACCCTTTGTGATAAAAGGTTTCAACCTGGCTTAATAAACTGAAATTTTACAGCTCTTGACTAAGCAGGCAGATTATGATTCATGAATCTGAAAATCTGAAAAACTCTACCCTTTTGTTCACCTTTGACAGGATACAAAGACTAAGTTATTTATTACATGTTTCCACTCTCTTCTTGATTACTCACATAGTATAATATGGGATTGGCATGTATTTGGCTCTCAAATATTTGTTACATGAATGAATGAATATCCTTATGTCACATACCATTAGAGGGAGCAAGTAAGGCAGTATCATTCTGGTCTCATCTAGTAAGTGTGGGCTTGAGCTCATGACCCTGAGATTAAGAGTTGCATGTTCTACTGACCGAGCCAGCCAGGCACCCCCTGAATGTTATTTTTAAAAGACGGTGGCAATGTTTCAAAGTTGCTTTTTGGAGCAGTTTCCTTATCTGTGATATGGGTGACTATTGAGGTCTGGACTCCAGGGCTTATGCTCTAAACACCACAGCAGAATGTGCATTTTTCAGGTTGAAAGAGATCTGTGACCTTGTCCCAGGCATCACTTGGTCAGATGCTTTTCTGTTGCAGGAGCCCCACCTACTATCATTGGCCCTGTGGGTCTCCATAAGCAGTTGTGGCCACTGGTACCTCTCTTCCTTTGGATTCTTTAGGGACCTTTATTGACAGTGCCTCTTTGGGTTTTTCACTCTGTGGAAAAAAATAGTCTGTTGGCTATCTTGGGTCTTACTTTTTTCAGGAGACCCTACAGGGAAGGCTAAGGGCAAGTTCACTTGCCATTATTGTTAGGAAGAATCTTCTTCTAAAACCTTTTTCTTTTCTTTTCTTTTTAATGTGAGAGGGACATTTTGTGGCCTCTGTTTGCCATCTTCTTTCAGTTCTCACTCTTATGCAAGCAATCTTCATTCTTTAAAACAGGTCTCTTGGGGGCGCCTGGGTGGCTCAGTCAGTTGAGTGTCTGACTTCGGCTCAGGTCATGATCTCGCGGTCTGTGAGTTCGAGCCCTGCGTCGGGCTCTGTGCTGACAGCTCAGAGCCTGGAGCCTGTTTCAGATTCTGTGTCTCCCTCTCTCTCTGTGCCCCTCCCCTGCTCATGCTCATGCTCATGCTCTGTCTCTCTCTCTCTCTCTCTCTCTCTCTCTCACTCTCTCTCTCTCTGTCAAAAAAAATAAACATAAAAAAAATTAAAAAATAAATAAATAAAACATGTCTCCTTCCTCAAAGGAAGAGCTTTTCTAGAATCAGTGGTGGTGGTCCAAAATAGCACAAAAACTCGATGTTTGTAG
This sequence comes from Herpailurus yagouaroundi, assembly GCF_014898765.1. Lineage (NCBI taxonomy): Eukaryota > Metazoa > Chordata > Mammalia > Carnivora > Felidae > Herpailurus > Herpailurus yagouaroundi. The sequence continues at coordinate 33,082,490 of NW_024412418.1, forward strand.
TGGATAACAAAAAAGTTGATTATGTTTATGCTCTCCAATTTGTTTTTGGAATACTCAGCCTATTCTGTTTATCTTTGATTTTCTCCATTTTGGTTGAAATATGGGTACAAAGAAATTGCTGTCCTGTAGGTAAATTAGAAATATAGGTGTGGGGCTCCTGAGTGGCTCAGTCGGTTGAGCGTCTGACTCTGGCTTAGGTCATGATTTCACAGTTCCTGAATTTGAGCCCTGCATTGGGCTTTGCACTGATAATGCAGAGCCTGTTTTGGATTCTCTCTCTCCCTCTCTCTCTGCCACTCCCCTGCTTATGCTCTCTCTCTCAAAAATAAATAAACATTAAAAAAAAAAAGAAATACAGGTGTGATGATAAATAGTGCTAGATGTACAGTCTCAACATTGAGAAGCAGTAGGGAGTGGTAGGGACTGCACTGAACTAGAAGAGCCATTCCACTTCTCATGGTGGCCCATTGTTGCCACAGTTTTGGTTTTTCCAAAGCAAGCTAGATTTTTATATGAAGTGTTCATATTTTTTAATGCCTTTTAAAAACTTTATTTATTTATTCTGAGGGACAGAGAGGGAGAATCCCAATCAGGTTCTGCACTTACAGAGCAGAGCCCAACGCAGGGCTCAATCCCATGACTGGGAGATCATGACCTGAGCTGAAACTAAGAGTTGAACACTTAGCCAACTGTGCCAACCAGGCACCCTGAAATGTTCCTACTTTTAAACTTTGACTCAATTTAAATAATCTGTAGTGGCTCAAATAAAATTAATTTTGGAGACAAATGGGTTTGCAGGTCATCAATTTGAAACCTCTAATACATGTTTGGGACAAACTGACATATGGATGGGCTCCTAGGTCATCTCCGTCTATAGGTTGGGCTGGGCTGGTCTGGTCTCATGCAGGGTCCTAGGGAAGCTATGGAATAATACATACAACTTTATGTATGTAATTTTTTTCTAAAAAGACGTGTATGTAAAATTTTAAATGCATTTAAAAGTTTCAGAAAGGCAAAAAAACCAAACGATACTCAAGAAACTAGTCAAGGTATTGCTCCTGAGATTGACACAGAATTGGAGGGAAGAAAGGGAACTTCTGCTTTTTTATATTTGTTTGTTTATTTATTTATTTATTTATTTATTAAAAACATTTTTTTAATGTTTATTTTTGAGAGAGAGGCAGAGAGATCAGGGGAGGGGCAGAGGGAGTGGGAGACACAGAATCCGAAGCAGGCTCCAGGCTCCAAACTGTCAGCACGAGCCTGATGCAGGGCTCAAACTCACGAACCACGAGATCATGACCTAAACCGAAGTCAAATACTGAACCGACTGAGCCACCCAGGTGTCCTGAACTTCTGCTTTTTTCAGCCTTCTATAACACAGTAATTTTTGGAAGGTAAAATGGGGAGAGTCATTGGGATGTACAATTGCTTCATAAAGACTGTGAGCCTTCAGTGCTGACAGTGTTGAGGAAGGAAAGAAGTAGCATGGTTCAGAGTGATCAGGAAGGACTGCTGGAAGAAGAAGGGGCCTTGATGGTTGGGCAGAATCCACTAGGGAAGACAACAACAGCAGCCAAAGCCCAAGGGTAGCCCAAGGGGACTGGGGAACAGTTGCATCTGGCAGAAGCCAAACTAGAGAGAAGTGGTAAGAGGTAAGGAGGCTTTCGAAGTGAGGAGGGTGGTGTCTAGCAGGAGATAATGGAATGTTTGCTGTGCTCCAGCATGATCCATCTGGCAACAAGGACAAGGGAGTCTGTAGGCAGGGCCATAGGGTAGGAGTCTCTCATGAGGCCTCTTCTGTCTCCCAGGCAGCTGCCAATGGTCCCTTCTAGGGTGTTCCCTGGCGAACGGAGGCTATATCTATATACCTGATGAATAAGCTCATGGCACTTCCTGTTCCTCCACTCCCAAGAGTGTGGACTTTGGAAACTTGCCCATCTCTGCTGCTGCTTGATGTGGTTCCTCTACCTCTGAAGCCAGCATGTCTCTCCAGACATTTTGGAGATTCTGTGGAGCCACTGGCCATTGATTAAAATGTAGCTGCTGAGAAGAGGCCCATACTTTGGAGTCAGGTAGTTCAGGACTTGAATTCTGACCTTGCCAGTTACTGGTTATGTGGCCGTGGGATGGCACTTGATCCCTTTGAGCTTCAATATCTTCTGTGCAAAATGGGGATAAAGTGATTTACCTTCTAGGGTTGTTGTACTTGGCAGCTCAATACCTAGCAAATAGATGTGCCTTCCTTTACTTTTATATTATGGTACCCAGTCTGATCTGTAGTTATAGATTTGTATTATTTACATTTAATATATAAAATATATACTTTTTGTATCTATTTATAACTATATCGGTCTATTCTGTTGGGTTGTAAGCTCCTACTCAGTGGGGGTAATTATGTTCTAATCATTGTTTTACCTCAAAGCACTCAGAGTGCTAAGAACATAGTAGGTCTAAATAAATGCTGGATAAGTGGAGTCTGTGTTCTTTAACCTACTCCAGTCTTTACAGCAATTGACTTGTGATCGATCAGGATGTGTTTGTAGGCTAGGGCATATCTCCCATGTAGTTAAAACAAGTTTTGTCAGGCCAAATGCCCTTGTTAGGATGATGTATCAGGATGGCTTGTGAGTCATTTATTATTTCATTCCACTGTGGCACATCTATAGTTTGTGGGCCTTGATGTTCATATAATTTAGAAGGTCTTCTTTTAAAATATTTAAAACTTCAGGGCTTCCTGGGTGGTTCAGTCAGTTGAGTGCCTGACTCTAGATTTCGGCTCAGGTTCATTGAGACTGAGCCCCACGTGGGGCTCCCCACTTCAGTGTGGGATTCTCTTTCTCCCTCTCTCTTTCTCTGCCTCTCCCCTGCTTGTGGCTCTCTCTCTCAAAATACATATTAAAAAATGATTAAAATATATGAAGTTTCAGAAGGCATGTAAACACACTGCTAGGGCCTTTTCCATGGCCTTAGAAGGGACTTGTGGAAGTGAGGGGTGCTAATGCTTGAGCTTCATTAGTTTCAAGGAAACCATCTCTTCATTTAAAGGTTCATAGAACACTCACTGTAGGCAATAGTAGGAATTATGAAGGATAAGGAGATTTCTAAAAAGGAAAAAATGGTGGTAATGATTACAGGTTTTAGTAAAAATGTAGACATCCAAGTAGACTCAGAAGAAAATCTCCTGTATGTATTTGATATATATTCAATATATATCGAGCACCTGCTGTGTGCTAGGCACTATGTAGTCATTGGAACATAGCTATGAAAACAGTCCTTGTCCCATGGGGCTTATATTTCATGTGGTCACCTGCATCATAACTTGTAGACCTACTTAGGCTGCAGTGAATAGCCAGTCTTGATCTGAGGCTATGGCACTAAAGCCACAGGCAGTAAAAGCACTTTAATGCCCTAGTTTCCCTTTCTGACTTTTCTCCATTCTCCTCTCCAAGCCTCTTCCGAGAGGGAGAGCCACATGGTTAAATCTGTGCTCAGAGGAGTTCAGCCATCCCAAGCTGTGATGAAAGAATCCTAGACTGTTACCAGGGGGAATGGGTATGATGGCTTGTAACCACTCAGCCCCTTCCCTGCCCTGACCATGGGATATAGTGATAAGGAAGCCATCATTTCTCCACCAAAGGTTCTGTGTTGGGGCTGATTTTAGCCCAAAAAGGTAGCAGATCAAAACTGAGTGAGCAATTCATTCAGACTCCAAAACTCCTGTGTGGAGGTGTTTCTTATGTCCTGCTTCTAGAGGAGCAGCCAACCCCACAGTATCCAAGAAGGACAGAAGAATCAGGAGACATGAAGTGCCTGCCTCCCTGTTTACCCCCAGCCGGTGCTCCGCTTGGCCAAAGCGGGGTGGTGACTCAGAGCTGGAACAGTGTTCCTGTGTTGTTGCCAGATACTGCGTGGGGGCTGGGGAGGAAGGAGAATGAATGAGTAGGAGCAAGTGGCTGCTGGATTTGTAACACCTTGGGAAGCAGCTGCTCCAGAACTGAAATTGAGAGTAGGCGGGCTGTGAGCCTCCGCCTCACCTCTGCAGGCAGCTGGGCCCTCCTTCCCTGTCTGACCGAAACCTGGGTTTTCATAAGGCTGAGGCTGGGGAAGAAGACACAATCCTTCTGAACATGGAGCTCAAGGAGAGAGTGAATGTCTCTGCCACCTTTCCCGGCGAGATTGGGAGAGCAGGTTAGTCCTGTACGGATTCCACAGGGACTCAATTCACTGCGGTGTTTTCTGATTCATGGAAGTCCAGTAATGACTGAAAGGGAGTTTTTGATGGCTTGGTTGGGAGTGCCTGCAGTTAAAAAGAAACCCCCAAAACCAAACAGTTCAATTTAATTGAGAATTAATAGGACAGAAGTACCATTAAGTACACCTCCTTGATGTCATTACAAAGGATTTTCTATTGGCAAGTCAGATTGGGGAGGATAGCTGTTCTGCCTCGTTCTTTTGTGTTTCAATTCTGTGTAGTATTGTTTCAGTTCAGTCTGTTGTCTCGGGCAGTAGTCAGAGATGAACCTCAGCATCTTAGGATGTTACAGTTGGAAGATCTCTATAATATCACCTCGTTCATCCTTCTCATTTTACACTTGAACCCGACATACTGAAGAATATTAAACAGAAGCATAGAGCTGGGTGTTCTCTGAGGTCAAAAATGTTTCCGGTGAAGTTTTAAAACTTCTGTCAGTGTGTCCCTGACTCAGTGCAGCTTGCTGGGGAGGTGGTTTTTCTTGGGCTGTGCTTTCTGAACCTTGGGACTTGACCCCAGTGAGGGACAGAAGTGGGGCTGAAGGCAGGCGCCTACTGATCTTAAAGTACTTTGCCTGGCAGGCAAGTTCTTTAAATAGAAGTTTAAACTGGAGGCCGGGTAGTGTGCCTTAATTCGAAAGGAAGAAGATGTGTTCTGGAGCCGCTGTCCTATGGCAGGCTAATAATGCTGGAGTTTGCAACATGGAAAAAGGCAAAACAACTCTATTAGTGTGGAGTTTTAGAGCTAGCAAATGAAAACTACAACAGAAACTAAACAGTGAGTGCTGCAGGCCAGGTCCATTATCAGTACTCTTCACAACAGTCTTGCAGAGTTGGAATTGTCTTCTCTTTTTTTGCGGATAAGGAAACCGACACTCAGAAAGGTCACTAACTCATTCAAGGTTGTGCCCTGCCAAGTGTGCAGAGGAGCTGGGATTTGAACCACAGTCTGGAATGACTGAACAGCAGCCTGGGGTTCATGCTTGGCAGGCCCCATGTGGCCTCTGCAGATGCAGAGTCTGTCCTCATTGGACAGATGAGGAAACCAAGACCTAGAGAGGCTGAGTGCTTGCTGGGGGGTGTGGAACTGTTTGGTAGTAACAAAGCTGGTACCTCAGCTTCTATTACGTTGCTTCTTTGCCAAATTTCTTTAAAAATAGAGCAGGAGGCTATCTGGGTTTGATTTCCTCATTCTGTCAGGAGTTTGGCTTTAATATTTTTATGGTTATTGATGTCCTGTGAAGTCAAAATTAAAACTCCCTATTAACCAAGTAGCAACCCTAAGTACAGGGGCCCCATGTGGGAGCTCAGGAAGAAGGCAGGTCTTCAGCATGGGCTACTGGGTCAGAAGAGGTAATTTATGGAATGAGTTGACCACTGAGTGGATCTGAGAACATCTGGAGAGTCTAATGAAATACAGAGCATTTCAAATCATGCTGGAAGACTTCAGTCTGTTAAATCCAGAGTTTGGAAACGATAGGTCTTTTTGCAAGATACGTGAGCTTTGAGTTTGCTCGGTTGTTTTGTGACTCCTTTTATGCCCAACTCTGTCTGTGCCAGGCTCTGCTCCTTTAGCACTTTTGGATGGGGAGAGCAGGTACTGACTGCTCTTTCAGGTGGTAGGTCTGGTGTTTATCTGGATTTCAGTGTCTGTGCTGAGTTGGGTATGTGAATAAAAGTCAGGTATGGACATTGTGGGAGTGGGGAAGGCTGTTGCTTGGTCGCCATGCTCCCCAGAGCTGGTGAAGTCTATCAGCCTGGCTGTAGGGGTTTTTATCAGGGCCTGCAGACCCCTATCTCCCCCACTCTCTCTGGGAGAGCCATGATGGGTTGGGCTGCTGCAATCAGAAAATGAGGTGGGTTTTGCACAGCCTCTCCCTGAAAGTACTGTGTTTGTGCTGAGGCTATTGAGATAAAGGAGTTCAAGTGCCTGCTCCATGGGTATTACTGTTCTGTGCTGCAAGAGATACACAAGAAATAAGTGAATGATGGCTCCCAGCCCTCCAGGAACTTAGGATCTCACTGGGGGTAGGGGGAGAGGGAGGAGAACAAATACACATGAAGTAAGTAGAGAGCAATATAAGAGATAGCATATAATCAGTCACCAAATTGTAGGTTTCACACCAAATACTCTCCCAGTTCACAAAAGGGAGATACAGGTGATGTTTGTATTATCCTCCTGTGCGTTTTTAATCACTCAGTAATTTCCTCTCGGGTGTTTGCATTCCGTTCTTTGATTCTCTCTGTTGAGTGTATTAACCTCCTTTGCGGGGGTGGGGAGGGGTTGCAAGGGAGGGCTAATTTCTCCAAATTATATTGTAACATGTTGGGAGAGAGCCAAGGATGAAGCGTTCTTGGCATGTTGGTGTCTCATCTTTCTTTCCTCTGTCACTAAGAGCAGAAGCCACTGCCCTCTGATGGCTACTGATCCTTTAGATTCTTGTCTCTTTGTTACTTTCGTCCCGACTTCTGTAGGTTTAGCTGGCCTATTTGGAGGCATGGTTTCACTCTAAGGTAGGAATCTCCTTAGTCATTTCTCATTCATTCATTCAGCAAATATAACAGTGCCAGATGCTGTTATAGGTCAATAAGGGCAGTGAAAAGACAGACAAGGTCCGTGCTCTCCTGGAATACACAAATTAGTCAGGGAGACTGACAGTTGTCAAAACATATAAGTAAAAAAATGACAATAATTAAAATAGGGTGACTTGATATGAAGTGACTGGGAGCATACCCCAGTGGGTGGTTGGGAAGGGCTTTGAGAGAGTGATAATTCTGCCAATGTCTGAATGACAAGGAGGCTGTTAGGAGAGTATGAGGGAAAGAGCTTCCAGGCTGAAAGGATAGCTAATACAAAGGTTGTTAAGTCAGGAAGAGCTTGGTGTTCAAGGAGCAGAAAGGGGGCCAGTGTGGCTGGGGCGGGATGGGGAAGGAGGAGAGAAGACATACGTTGTATAAGATGATGATGCAGCTTGTCAGGGGTCAGGTCACCTAGGGTCAAGCCAAGGTAGAGAGCTTGAATTTTACTCTGTGATGTGGAGCCATTGTAGGGTTTAAAGGAGAAGTGTGACATGATTTAACTTGCATTTGAAAAGACCCATCTGGCTTCCAGTGAGGAGAGTGGGTGGTCCAGAGGCCAGGATGGAAGCAGAAAGAGCAGTTAGGCTGTTGCAGTATCTTATCTAGAGATGATGAGGTGTTGGCTGTAGAGCTGGGGAGAAGTGGGTGCATTCAGAGATGTCTTGTACATTGAGGACATGGGGCTTGTAATGTAGTGTGTGTGCAGGTTAAGGTAGAGCAAGAAATGGAGAGTGACTCCTAGGTTGCTGGATAGTGATGATGCTGTTAATAAAAATAGGGCAGCCTGGAGAAGTACCCGGTTTGCTGGGGTGGGGAGAGGATGCTCATTCTGGTTGTGCCCTGTTAAAATTTGGTTGCCTGTTAGTTGTTGCCATAGTCAAGGCACATGTTCAGGGCCAGCAAAGTTAACTGAGAACCTTCTGTATGCCATTCATTTTGCGAGGCTCTTTCGTATATGTCCCTCATTTATCCTCACAACAACTTTTTGGAAGGATATTATTACTATTCCCTATTTTCAAAAAAAATTTTTTAATGTTTATTTATTTCTGAGACAGAGACAGAGCGTGAGTTGGGGAGGGGCAGAGAGAGAGGGAGACACAGAATCAGAAGCAGGCTCCAGGCTCCGAGCTGTCAGCACAGAGCCTGACGCGGGGCTCGAAATCACAAACCATGAGATCATGACCTGAGCCGAAGTCGGTCACTCAACCGACTGAGCCACCCAGGAGCCCCATTATTCCCTATTTTCAAAGGGAAGAACTCAGGCTCGGAGAGGTGAAGTGGCCTGCTCTGGTTTGAACCCAGATCTTCTGACCCTGGGGCTCAGGGTGGACATTGAAGGAGGCTGGTTAGTGCAGTGTTGATGGCTTTCATTTGGAGAGAAGTTATGTTGGCTCATCAAGGCCTGATTCCCATGATTCTCAAAGAAGGGCCTATCAGAGTAATGCCCATGTGTAACGAGCTGTTGAAAATCTTGACATTTTCAAAATAGTGCAAGCTCTAAAGACCATTTGAATAAGATTCCCAGTCCCCTTAGGAAATGCCACTTTGTACTGAACGAGCACGTGACACTTTGTACTAAACGAGCAATTTTATAAAAGTGTTAAAAGGAACTTAGAAATGTTGAGGGGATGTAAGGATGCTGTTTCAGCCTTTGGTTGCCACCTCTTTACTCTGTGGCCCCAGGAAGAACTGAAGAAGACGAGGAGGCAATTTCTTGTGTTCTTGGAGTTTTGGTTACCAGTTTTAGGACTTAAGTAGGAGCATTATTAGGTTACCGACGGTCCTTGGTTTTCTTGAGACATTGGGACTTAGAACAAAGATACTAAGTGCCTTAACAAGCCTGGAGGCCACGCTGCTTGTGGCATCAGACCTGCAAGGTGATACTCTCATAGTATTGGGGGAGCCACACTGATGAGCCAGAGGGGCCAGAGTGGCAAATGCTGCTAGCATACCAATGAGAAGAGCCTTTGATAGAGTCCCTCCTTAAGCTTTGAGACTGGATACTTTCTCACATTTTAAGGTGTTTCTTCTCTTTATATCTGGGTCAGATCAGAGCCCATGCTGACAGTGCAGATTTGTCCCACACTCAGCGTATCAATCCCACCACTATCAGAAAACCAGATTGATCAGGGTGCTTTGAGCACCAGTCACATAACTCCAGAACTTCCTGCTATGCCAAAAGAAATTGCCATGCTAAGTAGTTGGAACCTTCATATTTAACGGACCAGAGTCTTGTTGCTCACATTATAGTCAAAAACTATATGAATAGAAAATTAATCTTGCGAGAAACTATAGGACCTGTTTACATTTTACTAGTCCTGTCTGTGATTGGAGGCAGGTTCTTCCTTATATTGAGCTCAAATCGTTTTCCAGCTCTCTCTGGTCCTGACTCTGTCCTCTTGTCAAATCTCTCGTGTTTGCTGTTGGACTTCTTTGGGGCCTAGCCCAACTCCTTTCAGGTCCAGGGCTTGTGAAGACGTGCTTATTTATGTGGATGGTTACCTATGGCCTGCCTTCAGGGGGATCATCCTTCCCTGCAACCTTCTGTGCTCCCTGGTCCTCTCCCAGGTGAGACTGGCTGCCATCCAGCTTGGAGGGGCTGTTCCTGGGAGGATGAGCAGGGTCTGAGAATGAAGCCTAGCTTATGTTTTACCTCATTTGCCAAGTTACTTACTTTCTCAGTAGCCTGAAGAGAGATAGAAGCCCTTGAATGGAGGAAAGAGAGTTTTTGTGCTCCCTTGAAACCAGCCTCCTGGCTCCCAGCCGGGCCATCTCCATCACTACGAAAGAGCAAGGTGGCAATTCAGGTTTAAGAACAGGTATTTCAGGGGATTTGTCTGTGCCTGCTAAATGTGTCTTGAGACAGGATGATAGGACATGAGATTCTTCATGGATTTTAGAAAATCAGGAAATGGAGCAGGGTGGGGGCTTTTGGGCTGAGGTTGGGGACAGCAGGTAAAGTCAAGGGACTTTGCAATCTCCAAATGGGTGTAAGGACCCAGCATTGAGCAACCTTTGTTTGGTGAGGGTGAGCCTGGGTCAGCAGAAGGAGACCAGAAGGGTGGTGGTGTGCAGGAACACAGGAGTTGGCTGCCATTGTGGGCAGGTCATCCACCCTTTCTGAGCCTTACTTCCTCACCTGTGGTCTGGTGTGATGAAACACAGCCTGCCTCGCTGGGTATTTGGGAAGATTAAATAACCCGAGTACCTAACACTTCTTTCGCTCAAAAAGTGCTGAACCAGAAGCTCTGCCATTAGCAAGCTGGGCGAGTTTGATCAGAAATAATCATATTTTAAGACCTCAGTATTCAGGAGGTATTACTCTGGTTTATCTCTTTTCTCAGTGTCTGAGCCCCGTTTTTTCCCTTTAATTCAGTGTTCCAATAACAACATATAACCCAGATCCTCAGTTCCCTTATGTGTAGCATGGGAATAAAAATATCTTCCTTGCCCACCTCAGTGGGGGGTGGGAGGGTGAGATATGATGAATATGACCATACTTAAAGCTTTATGGAAATTCAGGAAATGGTAGTGGTGACGCTGTGGTTGATAACTTTTTTTTTTTTGCAAAAAGGGCAGCATCTATATCAGGGAAGAAAGGTTGGGGAACTGCTTCTAGATCTGATCAAATAACAGCTCTATTTTTGTCCACTTTAAAAATCTATCTTTCTTGTAATGTTGGAATGTAAACTTCATCTTAGTGTCTAAACCTTTCAGCTCCAGATTCATTCACCCGAAACTCTGGGCTTATTTAAGCTTACAGGTTGGGTGTGGGGAGCCCAGGAGTTGCTATTAAGGTCATGCAGCATATATGAAGTGGTTGCTGGATGCTGGATGCTGCTCCAGGCATATGGGAGATTCGCTCTTTGTGTGTTTATCAGAGATCCACCTCGAGGACCTTGAAGTAGGACCACACAGGTGCTGTCATTCAGAAATTTGGTCCTGGGCACAACAGAAGGAGGGAAGTGCAGAAGAAGAGGGGGAGGGAATAGCAGTGGATGGTACTGTTTTTCTGATGCTTTGTCTTTAGGGATTTTTGGTCTGCCCATAGACTCCTAAGGGAAAGGGACAGCAGGTTATCATGCAAAGAATATCAAATCTAGAAATCGAAGACTGGGATTTATGTCCCAGTCTTATCACTTATTGATGAAGTTATCTTTTTTTAATTTTTAAATTGAACTTTATTGAGGTATAATTTACATGTAATAAAATGCACCATTGTAATTTTAGAGTTGGATGAGTTTTGATAACTGTGCATTTCATGTTAGCACCATCAAAAACAAAACACAAAACATTTCTGTCACCTCTGAAAGTTTCTTTCTACTCCATTCCACTCAACCCCCACCTTTCACCACTAGTCCCAGACAATCACTGATCTTTCTTCTATACCTGTAATTTAGATTTATCTTCCTGGAGTTTTATAAAAATGAAATTATACAATAGTATTTATTCTTGTTGACCTTCATTTGCTCAGCATAAATTTTTTGGTGGTTCAGCAACAAAGCAGTTCATTTCTTTTCATCCCTTTGTAGCATTACACTGCATGAATAGTTTGCATAGCATGTATTTCTATTTACTTTTTGGTGGACATTTGGGTTGTTTCCAGTTTTTTGCTCTTGCATATAAGGCTGCTATGCATATTGAAGACAAGGCTTTGTGTGGACCTATATTTTCACTTCTCTTAGATACCTCAGAGAAGGTATACAAGTGGGTGTTTATAAGAAAATGTCAAGTTGTTTCCAAAGTATTGGCACCATTTTCTATTCCTGCCATTAATGTATGAGATTTCCAATAGATCCATACCCTTGCTAACAACCTTTTAAAATTTTAGCCACTCAAGTATATGTATAGTGATATCTCATTGTGGTTTTCATTTGTATTTTCTTGATGACTGATAATGTTTGGTCATTTGTGAATCTTCTTTTGTGACGTGTTGAAATGTTTTTTCTATTTTGAAAACCAATAGTCTGTCTTAATATTACTGAGTTGTAGGAAGTCATTCTATATTCTGGATATAAATCCTCTGGTATTTGTATGTATTGAGACTATTTTCTCCCAAGCTGTGCCTTGCCTTTCATATTTTTAATAGGTAAGAGACTATAGATGAGTAAGGTTCCCAAAGTATAAGAGGCCATGAAATAATTTGAATGAAACAGAAAATGTTAAATGTATATATAAAATGAGTAAATTTTGTACGCCAATCATAATTTCGTCCAGTCCAAGGCTATTTCTTTTTTTTTAATTTTATTTTTAATTTTTAAAAATTTACATCCAGGGGCGCCTGGGTGGCGCAGTCGGTTAAGCGTCCGACTTCAGCCAGGTCACGATCTCGCGGTCTGTGAGTTCGAGCCCCGCGTCGGGCTCTGGGCTGATGGCTCAGAGCCTGGAGCCTGTTTCCGATTCTGTGTCTCCCTCTCTCTCTGCCCCTCGCCCGTTCATGCTCTGTCTCTCTCTGTCCCAAAAATAAATAAATGTTGAAAAAAAAAATTTAAAAAAAAAAATTTACATCCAAATTAGCATATAGTGCAACAATGATTTCAGGAGTAGATTCCTTAGTGCCGCTTACCCATTTAGCCCATCCCCCCTTCCACAACCCCTCCAGTAACCCTCAATTTGTTCTCCATATTTATGAATCTCTTCTGTTTTGTCCCCCTCCCTGTTTTTATATTATTTTTGTTTCCCTTCCCTTATGTTCATCTGTTTTGTCTCTTAAAGTCCTCATATGAGTGAAGTCATATAATTTTTGTCTTTCTCTGACTGACCAGTTTCACTTAGCATAATACCCTCCAGTTCCATCCACATAGGTGCAAATGGCAAGATTTCATTCTTTTTGATTGCTGAGTAATACTCCAGTGTGTGTGTGTGTGTGTGTGTGTGTGTGTGTGTGTGTGTGTGTGTGTATACACCACATTTTCTTTATCCATTCATCCATTGATGGACATTTGGGCTCTTTCCAGACTTTGTCTATTGTTGATAGTACTGCTATAAACATGGGGGTGCATGTGTCCCTTCAAAACAGCACACCTGTATCTCGTGGATAAATGCCTAGTAGTGAAATTGCTGGGTCGTAGGGTAGTTCTATTTTTAGTTTTTTGAGGAACCTCCATACTGTTTCCAGAGTGGCTGTACCAGCTTGTATTCCCATTGATGAAGTTAACTTGAACAAGTCACTTAACCTCTCTGAGCCCTTTCCCATTCATAAAATGGGGGTCGATGGTGTTAATAGATAAGAGGTATAAGGAAAGGTTTTGTAGACTGGGGAATCGTTGAAAAGTAATAGTGGATAGTGCTGTTGTTGCTTTATTATTACTCCCATTGTGAACAGAGCATTTTTTTTTCTTCCAGGTGGCAATGAGCCAGGGAATTTAAAATTCCCTGGTGAATGGAAGTGACTCTCTAAAAGAACCTGGATATTTAAAAAAAAGGGGGGGTTATTAAGCCTAACCCTTGAACATGGTGCAAGTGTTTATTTAAGTTTTTTTAATGTTTATTTATTTTTGAGACAGAGACAGAACATGAACAGGGGACAGTCAGAAAGACAGGGAGACACAGAATCGGAAGCAGGCTCCAGGCTCCGAGCTGTCAGCACAGAGCCCGATGTGGGGCTTGAACTCACGGACCGTGAGATCATGACCTGAGCCGAAGTCCGACGCTCAACCGACTGAGCCACTCAGGCGCCCCAAGTTTATTTTTTTAAGTTTATTTATTTAGAGAGAGTGCATGCATGTGAGCGGGGGAGGGGCAGAGAGAGAGGGAGAATCCCAAGGAGGCTCTGCACTGTCACTGTAGAGCCAGAGCCTGATATGGGGCTCAAATTCACCAAACCATGAGATCATGACCTGAGCCGAAATCAAGAGTCGGACAGTTAACTGACTGAGGCACCCCATTTTATTTAAAATTGGTGCAAGGATTTCTGAACCAGGTGTTGCCGGGGCCTGCTTCTCATCCTTCTCGAGATGCTCATGCCTTAATTCTGCTTTTTTGTGAAGATCTGGATGTTTTCTGCCAGAGAGAGTCCTAGGATTCCCAAAGACTTGCTTCAAACCAAGAGCTGGGAATTTGGAAGCTAGAGTGGTTGGGAGGGGTGAAAGTGTGCAGGCAGTAGTACACAATCACAGGGCCAAGGAGCAACCTGTCCTGATGGCTTTGACCGCTTCACATTTGGCTTATTAGAATTCACGAGGCTCTGAACTCAATGCCAGCTTACCCCAGACACCAGAACACAGGACACTCTGGCCGGCCGCCAGGGCAGAGTAAGAAAATCTTTGTAGGTGTAGAGACTTTTCCCCCCTTTTTTTAACCTTTATACTATGCTCATTAAATCTACTAATCTCTGGGTAGCCCCATGCTCAGTTTGGAGATGGGGCTAATACCTTAACACTAATAAACTGAGATGATATATTGACTCTGACAGTGAAAGCATTTTAATCATTTGTATTAGGAGCCTTAAAAAATGACCATGCCCTTTGATTAAGTAATTTTACCTGTGGAACCTTAACCCAAGGAAATAATTTGAATTGCAGGAAAAGCCTGTACTAAAAGATGTATAGTGCACCTAATATGTCCAGCAGTAGAAGAATGTAAATCTTTCTAGAATGTAAGCACCATGGGGGGAAGGGCTTTTTGTTCACTCCATCTCCAGCACTTAAAGCAGTGTCTGGCACACAGATGGCCAATGAACATTTTTTAATGGTTATAGAAGAAAAATTTACATCCATATGATGAAACTATTTTACAGGTTTAACCTATCTGGAAATAGAGCATTCCTATGAAACTTTGTGTGTGTGTGTGTGTGTGTGTGTGTGTGTATTTGTCAAATTGGTTTCCATACAACACCCAGTGCTCATCCCAACAGGTGCCCTCCTCAATGCCCATCACCCACTTTCCCCTCTCCCCCACTCCTCCATCAACCCTCAGCTTGTTCTCAGTATTTTAGAGTCCCTTATGGTTTGCCTCCTTCCCTCTCTGTAACTTTTCCTCCCCTTCCCCTCCCCCCCAGTCTTCTGTTTCTCAGGATGAGTGAGATGAGTTTCACATATGAGTGAAAACATATGGTATCTGTCTTTCTCTGTATGGCGTATTTCACTTAGCATAACACTCTCCAGTTCCATCCATGTTGCTACAGAGGGCCATATTTCATTCTTTCTCATTGCCACGTAATACTCCATTGTGTATATAAACCACAATTTTTTTTTCAATATATGAAGTTTATTGTCAAATTGGTTTCCATACAACACCCAGTGCTCATCCCAAAAGGTGCCCTCCTCAATACCCATCACCCATCCTCCCCTCCCTCCCACCCCCCATCAACCCTCAGTTTGTTCTCAGTTTTTAAGAGTCTCTTATGCTTTGGCTGTCTTCCACTCTAACCTTTTTTTTTTTTTTTTCTCCTTCCCCTCCCCCATGGGTTTCTGTTAAGTTTCTCAGGATCCACATAAGAGTGAAAACATGTGGTATCTGTCTTTCTCTGTATGGCTTATTTCACTTAGCATAACACTCTCCAGTTCCATCCATGTTGCTACAAAGGACCAGATTTCATTCTTTCTCATTGCCACGTAGTACTGCATTGTATATATAAACCACAATTTCTTTACCCATTCATCAGTTGATGGACATTTAGGCTCTTTCCATAATTTGGCTATTGTTGAGAGTGCTGCTATAAACATTGGGGTACAAGTGCCCCTATGCATCAGTACTCCTGTATCCCTTGGGTAAATTCCTAGCAGTGCTACTGCTGGGTCATAGGGTAGGTCTATTTTTGATTTTTTGAGGAACCTCCACACTGTTTTCCAGAGCGGCTGTACCAGTTTGCATTCCCACCAACAGTGCAAGAGGGTTCCCGTTTCTCCACATCCTCTCCAGCATCTATAGTCTCCTGATTTGTTCATTTTGGCCACCCTGACTAGCGTGAGGTGATATCTGAGTGTGGTTTTGGTTTGTATTTCCCTGATGAGGAGCGACGTTGAGCATCTTTTCATGTGCCTGTTGGCCATCAGGATGTCTTCTTTAGAGAAGTGTCTATTCATGTCTTCTGCCCATTTCTTCACTGGGTTATTTGTTTTCCGGGTGTGGAGTTTGGTGAGCTCTTTATAGATTTTGGATACTAGCCCTTTGTCCGATATGTCATTTGCAAATATCTTTTCCCATTCCGTTGGTTGCCTTTTAGTTTTGTTGATTATTTCCTTTGCTGTGCAGAAGCTTTCTATCTTCATGAGGTCCCAATAGTTCATTTTTGCTTTTAATTCCCTTGCCTTTGGGGATGTGTCAAGTAAGAAATTGCTATGGCTGAGGTCAGAGAGGTCTTTTCCTGCTTTCTCCTCTAGGGTTTTGATGGTTTCCTGTCTCACATTCAGGTCCTTTATCCGTTTTGAGCTAATTTTTGTGAATGGTGTAAGAAAGTGGTCTAGTTTCAACCTTCTGCATGTTGCTGTCCAGTTCTCCCAGCACCATTTGTTAAAGAGACTGTCTTTTTCCATTGGATATTCTTTCCTGCTTTGTCAAAGATGAGTTGGCCATACTTTTGTGGGTCTAGTTCTGGGGTTTCTATTCTATTCCATTGGTCTATGTGTCTGTTTTTGTGCCAATACCATACTGTCTTGATGATTACAGCTTTGTAAGGCTAAAGTCTGGGATTGTGATGCCTCCTGCTTTGGTTTTCTTTTTCAATATTACTTTGGCTATTGGGGGTCTTTTGTGGTTCCATGCAAATTTTAGGATTGCTTATTCTAGCTTCAAGAAGAATGCTGGTGCAATTTTGATTGGGATTGCATTGAATGTGTAGATTGGGTTGTATTGACATTTAATAATATTTATTCTCCCAATCCATGAGCATGGAATGTTTTTCCATTTCTTTGTATCTTCTTCAATTTCCTCCTATTAAACTTTTTGTAAGACATAATGGTGTAAAGTAAAGCAGCAACTACTATAAATTATATGGAAAAAAATTTGAGCATTCCCAGATCCCCAAAATAACCTCTTAGGCTTTTCTTTCTTTCTTTCTTTCTTTCTTTCTTTCTTTCTTTCTTTCTTTCTTTCTTTCTTTTTCTTTCTTTCTTTCTTTCTTTTAATGTTTATTTATTCATTTTTGAGAAAGAGAGAAGGAGGGAGGGAGAAAAAACCCAAGAGGGACAGAGAGAAAGAGACAGAATGTGAAGCAGGCTCCAGGCTCTGAGCTGTTAGCACAGAGCCCATCTCTGGGGCTCGAACTCACTCACCACAAAATCATATCTGAGCCAAAGTCGGATGCTTAACTGACTGAGCCACCCAATTTCCCTTTTTAGGCTTTTCTGATCCCTTAGGACACACCTTGTTAATAGATGCACAAAATAAATCGAGATAAAACACAGATGCTCACAGACACAGTTCAGAGCTGTGGCAGTTTCATGCTGAGATGCTGAGTGTAGTTCCCAGATAGGGAGCTTGGTGGTGCCACTCGCTGCTCGGGTGTTTGCTGCCTCTGTGAGGGCTCCTTGCAAAACAAACACTGAATGCTATTTTTGCTTTTCAGCTTTTTTTTTTTTTTGTAAAAACAAAAATTCTTCTCATATTTCTTTCTGTTAGCGAAAACAGGTACAGTGTAGGTCTTTCCTAAGTGAAGTGGTATAACGTGAACTTTCAAAAAGCAGGGGACACCTGGACTCAGCTATTTCAAATGAAGAAGTCTTAAGGACATAGGAAATTTCTATGTTAATAGGATGTGAGCAAAGCAGGATACAGATTTCTAAATACAGCAAACTCATAATTTATTTTGTAATAGAAAAAAACTAGGGAAGGAGAAGATAGCCAGGTTTATCTCTAGGTTGGTGAGATCATGGATGGCATTTTTTTCTTTTTATATTTCTAAAATTTCTAAAAGAACAGTGATGTTTTGATTAGGGAAACTTTTAAAAGTAAATCATATTCTTTGAAAAAGCAGGACGTTGGGTTAGTTTATTCATTGAGCAAACCAGCAGACTCTAGAGCCAGCTCCTCCTCCCTTACAAAGAACCAGGCAGCCTTTGTGAATACACAAAACACCTACACACTTTGGTTGTGACTGTCAGCCTGGTGTGGAAGCTGATCCCTCCTAACTTCAAAAGGGTGGTAGAAACTCTTCAGTGTTGAAAATTGTGCAGGCCATGTTGCAGAGACATGCCCATGCATTTATATCCTATCATTGAGGTGAAGGCATTTTATATTAGGGAGAAGAATTTTAAGAAGATAGTTTTTCTGGGTGGGTGGCTAATTCTTGGAATTCTTTCCCTGGTTGATGATTTCGGGAAGCTGTTGAAAGTACTGTCTGCTTTCCTTCATTCTTGTTTTAGCTCGTGCCATCTAAAAGTAACGTTTTGCTCAACAGTTCGGTTTGTTGGAGTACGTACTTCGGGGAATGTCTCTCGAAAATGCAGTGTTCTCTTGGAGCCAAGACTTTCCTAGAGTTAAAATCCCTGCGTCTTAGGTGGGCTTTGACACCTGAGCTGGAAAAGTTCGTGTTTTTTTAATGCAATGCAATTCTGACAGATCAAATGCGTCTCAAAAGAAAGGCTCACTCTCTCAATGTGGGAGGAATCTGTAATGATCCAGGGGTCCTCAGACATTACTGACTTGTTGTTGTGTATGTAATCCTTTCCATTCACATGACTTCTCATTCATTATCTCTCTTTCTTTCTCTCTAGCCATAACCAACAGACCACAGCATTCAGACACCCTGTGAGTGGGCAGTTTTCTCCAGAAAACAGCGAATTTATTCTTCAAGAAGAGTAAGTACTTCTATATATTCTACTTTTCCAAGCAGAGTTTTGAGAGCATAAAGGCATTTGCTCAAAACAAAGCTTGTTGGACTATTTTCTCGCCCAGATAGAGGGGCTTGGAGTGGGTTGGTTGATACGAGGTGGAATGCAATAATTTTGTTTTTTAATCTCTGGACGTCTCTAAGTGGGAAGATGTGGAAGTGGGGAGATGATACGGGCTTGTGCCATGATTGGTACTGTCAGAGCCTGTTACAAACTCTTTTCCCCCTGAATGAACCCTCCCCCATCAAGTATCCTCTAACATACTACTGTGCTCTGAGAGGACCCACTCATCTAGAGTGAAGTTGCCTTAAATACAGCCTCACACCAAGCTGAACCAGCCTCCCATAGACGCCTCAAATAAGAGTCCAAAGCCAGGGCTTAGAAGGGAGGAGGGCTGTGGCATCCATTGTCCCTGAACATCTGGAGTTCTTTCTGCTTGCTTTTTCCAACATGGGGACTTTCTTGCTCCTCAGTCCTATTTCAGCAGGGCCCCGGGGTGCTCTGAGGTAGGTTCTACCACCCAGGGCTTGTCTACTTAAAAACACATGTACAGCCCAAGCAAGATGTGTTCTTCTCCCAAAAATGAAGGAAGAGCAATGTATGCAAGTGGCTTTGTTCCCTTCTGCTCATCTGAGACCATTCTGTTTGAAGAAAGTGATACTGTTTGAGAAATTCATAGAGATGTTCGCTTCCCCCCTTTATATTATTTTTCTGTTCAATCTCTAGACCAACTATGATCTTAAATTATCAGTATTTTTACAGCATTTCCCTCCCTCAGTACTTACACCTTTAAACTTTGGGTTATGGAAAATTTCAAGCCTATGCAAAAGGAGAGAGAGTATTATCTCCCATCTTCAATTTCCAAAACATGGCTGATTTTATTTATTTCATCTATAGCCTCCCCCTCACTACCTGGATTATTTTGAAGCAAATTTCAAACACATCATTTAATTCCTTCAGTATTTTCAGCTTAGAGTCATTATCTTACAGAAGTTTTAAAACTAGAAATCTATAATTATGATATGACATTCCTTACATGTGTACTCTGTGCTGAGGGTTTTACATATTTAACACAATAGTTCTGAGAAGTAGACCATCATCATCGTTTTAAAGATGAAGATGCCAAGACTCAAAGAAGTTAAGTCACTTGCTCAAAGTTGCATGACTGGAAGTAGAAAGAGCTAGGATGTCACCCCCGTTTGATCTCTTTAGTCAGGGCTAACCCTTGGTACTAGTCAGAGGCCACTTACTAAATTATTATTATCATTATTTTAAGCAAACTTCATGCCCAGTGGGGAGCCCAATGTGGGCCTTGAACTCATGACCCAGAGATCAAGACCTGAACTGAAATCAAGAGTTGGATGCTGAACCGACTGAGCACTCCAGGCGCCCCTACTTGCTAAATTATTTTGATGCTGGTGGCCCATGGGTCCTGATGGCCAGTCTGGAGTTGGGGTCTGACTTTGAAAGCATTAATACTATTAGTGGATGGAAGATAAAGATGGTCTTGTCTCCGGCATCGAGATAGAACTGCTATGTAAAGACAGAACCAGAATGTGGATTCTCCACATTCCAATTCAGAATGAGTTTGTTTATAGAATCCTGAAGGTCAGAAGCTCTTGGGAGGTCAGCTCAGCCCCCTTCCTTAGGCATCCTAGAGACACAGGTGCTTGTCATTTTTAAAGGTCTGGATGGAGAGTCCATTAGAACACCTAACTTGGGAAGTTACCAACTTTAATAAAAGCTTCTGGAGAAATGTAGACTTCCCATCACTAAACACCCTTGCCCCCCTCCCCCCCCACTTCCTTTTCCTCACTGTTACAATTTTGTCCACTTTTGAGATGGTAGTCTCTTTTCTCCTCCCAAAATATCTCTGTAGCTAATCTCAATTCCATCCACTTTTCAAGGAAAAGATACTCATTTTTTTCAAGGGTCACTTTCCCCCTCTATAGATCGCATTTTCTGGATGTCCTAAGGACTGCTTGCTTGTCTTAAGTGGTGGGTGCAATGTCGGGGTGGCCAGACGTTCCTGGAAGCAGGCACAATGTGCTTTAGGCATTGAGAGGAAGTGAGGATTCCTATGAACCGATGTGGTGATTCCTACACTTATTAAATACTTACTAAGTGCCTATATTGTGTCAGAGGCTGTGACAGACTGCAGTTACAGCGGCAAGCAAGACAAATGTGGTCCTGCTTGTGAAGAGCTTATGGTTGAGTAGGGAAGATAATTAAATAAGAGCTTACAAATGTGATAAATGTTCATGGTAGAAAAAACATAGGGTTCAATGGGAGTTGATAAAAGAGGGTTCTAACCTGGCTTAGGGATTGTGGGAGGCCTCTTCATCCTGGGAAGGGATGTTGTTTAAATTGTCTCAGTTGTCCAGTCAAGGTGCCCCCACCTGAGCAAAGACGGGGGGGGGGGGTAGAGTGTGGAGGATCTATACTAGTTGAGTTAGAAAGAAAAATGAAGCACACCAGATGGATTCTGGAGATACTTGGGAGGTAAAATTGACCGGACTTGGTGATTGATTGACTGCGTTGGGGATGAAAGAAAGGGAAGACTTTCCTGAGGTGTCTGGTCCTAAATTGGAGGAAGGGGGGATTTAGATAAGTGTAGATAAGTGTGCACGTGCGTGCCATCAGTCACAGCTGAGGGAAGGGTGATGCGCTTTGGTGGGGTCGGAGGGCAAGAGGGACTGACTTTTAGCAGAGGTTTATGAAGGGGAGTGTGGAGATAAGGTGGGAGAGGGAGTTGCAGCCAAGTATCTAAATTGCTTCCTCCTGAAATACACCCAGATTTACCCTCTGGTGGAGCTCTCAAGGGTGAGTGAGGCACAATTTCACCTCACAGAAACCCAGTTTTAAAGATGCCAACAAATAAGATTCCTGATTTGTTCCCTTAGGGGAGCTTAATTTTGTTGTGTAGTGTGTTATGTGGTGAAGAAAAAAGACTGAGATGACCATTTGTGTGTCCTTTACACATCAGCTCTCAGACTAATGTGAGTGGAAAAAGGAAAACTGGCTCTTTTCTTTTTCTTCTCGAAAGAGTGTCTGTTAAGGCGTCATTGACTCCTTTCACCAGAGCCTCCACTCTGGGTTCTTTTTTTTTTTTTTTAATGTTTATTTATTTTGAGAAAGAGAGAGAGTGAGCATGTGAGCAGAGGAGGGGCAGAAAGAGAGGGAGAGAGAGAATCGTAAGCAGGCTCCACACTGCCAGTGTGGAGCCCAGTGCAGGGCTTGATCCCATGACACTGGGATCATGACGTGAGCCAATATCAAGAGTCAGATGCTTAACTAAGCCACTTAGGTTCCCCCCCCCAACCCTCCGCCCCCGCCAACTCTGGCTTCTTGAATTGAATTGAATCCTTCCAGAGCAGTGGTTTTCAGGGTGGTCTCTCCACCAGCATCACCTGCGAACTAGTTAGAGATGCAAATTCTTGAGCGCCACTCCAGACCTACTAAATCAGAGTCTCTGGAGGTAGTACTCCATAACCTGTATTTTAGCAGGCCTTCAGGTGCTTCTGATTCAGGTAAAAGTTTAAGAACCACTGAACAACTTGCTAATCCCTCCTAAATTACTCCCAGATTCTTCATTTCATCCTTCAATCTCCTCCAGATACCTGTCATTCTCTGGGCCGTGGTGACAATCTTAGATGGATTTTAGTCAAATAATTGTGGGCTCCTTCTTGTATGGGAAGAAAAACAAACAGGTCCCCATGGTAGCTTCCTTTAGAGCATTACTGTGTGAACAGGTAACACCTCTCCTCCAGTGTTGGCAGGTGGGGTTTACCAAAGCTGCTTGGTGTAACAGGTGCATGCCCATCAAAAGATGATTTCCTGCCTTACATATTGGAAGCAGGGAGAAGAGAAATAATGTGAAAGCTATGATCAGTGGATCCAGAGGGCATGAGCTCTGAGCATTCTAGTTTCTGTGTCAGTAATACAGGATAGGCTAGGGTCTGCTGTGGTAACAACAACAAACAATCTCAGTGATGTGAAACAATTAAGGTTTATTTCTCGCTTGTGCTCCATGTCCGTCACAGGTCCCCTGAAGGATTCTGCTCCATCATCTTTACTGAGGGAAGCTCCATCTCTGTGCTTCCATGATTGGCAAAGGCAAGAAGAGGGGAACTTGGTGAATTGTGCACTGCTCTTTCACATTTCATTGGCTGAAGCAAGTCAAATGGCCACTTTAAGGGGCCAAGAAAGTACATTTCTATCATGTACCTGGGAAGAGTATCAGAAATATTTCTTGGCCATCACTAATGACTACACTTAATGATCCACAGTTCAGATTTATTAAGGGAATCAGGACCTTTTGAGTCTGTCACTGACAAGCTTATTTTGCTGCATGATTAGAGGGTTTGATTTCTCATTTCACCTTTTCTGTTCTTTGTCAGAACCCCCAAGGCAGGTGGGTATCAGCCAACAGGTCCTACAGGCTTGTTCCCCAGGGGACACTTCTATACACCAAAGCCACCAGGCACATGGAAATCTCACTTGGAAGAGCTAATATGAGCTCAGGCTGCATTAATAAAAGTACAAGATGTAGAGAAAGGAAGACAATACTTCTGGTATACTATGGTGATTGTGGACTACTTCACTCATTCATTCCAAGTTTATGGAGCATCAATGACATGCCAAGCCCCAAACAGTTTGATCTGGGTACTAAATTTTAAGAGGGATGTTGCACAATTGAGATTGCCCTGGGGAAGGGGACCATTATGGTGAGGGGTCTGGAAACCCTGTCCTGTGACCTCTCATATTTAGTCTGCATGAGAGAAGATGAAGGAGGATGTACTATAAGTCTTCAAGAAGGGCTGGCACGCAGAAGTGAGGTCCATTTGTTGCACGGCTGCCGAGGCAGGCATCAGGTCAATGAGAAGAATTATAGGCGGGCAAATTTTAGCTCAGTTCATAAGTTTCTAAGAAAGAGATTTTTCAACAGCCCTTGTTTCAGTATCTAGAGTTTCATCTTTAACTTTAAATGAGATAAGCTACCTCCTAGAATAAGACTTGACTTTTTCCATTAATAATAATATTGTTATTATTTTTACAACGAACACTTAGAGCCCTTATTATTTACTGCCAGGTACATTTCTAAGTACATTTCCCCAACAGCCCTTATTATTTATTGCTAGGTACATTTCTTTTTTTTTTTTTTTTAATATATGAAATTTATTGTCAAATTGGTTTCCATACAACACCTAGTGCTCATCCCAAAAGATGCCCTCTTCAATACCCATCACCCACCCTCCCCTCCCTCTCACCTCCCATCAACTCTCAGTTTGTTCTCAGTTTGGTTTTTTTTTTTTTTTGGGTA